>NW_011167232.1:10048-10546 GCF_000146605.3 Meleagris gallopavo
AAGTTCAATACATTCTAGCTGCTCTCTCACATAAAGAGCAACTCCCACCACCCCCGCCTAGCCAGCCGATCTTTCCTAAAAAGCACATAGCCCTCCATGACAACATTCCAGTCATGCGAGCTGTCCCACCATGTCTCCGTGATCGCGATGAGATCATGACCTTGCGACCGCACGCAGAACTCCAGCTCTTCCTGTTTATTCCCCATGCTACGCGCATCAGTATACAGGCACTTAAGAGAAGCAGCATCCCCCCACCCCTCTCCAAGCCTTTGAACTCCACTGTCTCCACCCATCAAGTTCTGTTTGGAGCCTCGAACTGCCCCCTCAGTCCCAGCGGTCCTCATTTTTGTTCCCCTTCCCCCTTCATACCTAGTTTAAACACCTGTCAATAATTCCCGCCAGTTCCTCGGCAACAACCCTCTTTCCCCATGGAGACAGGCTGCTTCCATTTGCAGCCATCATGCCAGGTGCCGAGTAAATTGCCCCGTGATCAAAAAA
>NW_011167232.1:17467-24827 GCF_000146605.3 Meleagris gallopavo
AAAGCTTAACATGAGCCAGCAGTGTTCTCTTACAGCTTGGAAAGCAAAGGGATCCTGGGCTACATGAGAAGAGGGGTGGCCAGCAGGGGACAGAGAGGTGATTGTCCTTCTCTACTCTGCTCTTGTGAGGCCCCATCTGCAGAACTGTGCCCAGGTCTGGAGCCCCCAGTACAAGAAAGACAGAGAGCTGTTGGAGAGGGTCCAGAGGACTAGAGGGGGGACTAGAGCACCTCCCCTATGAAGACAGGCTGAGGGAGCTGGGCTTGTTCAGCCTGGAGAAAAGAAGGCAGCGGGGTGACCTCATTGCGGCCTTTCAGTATCTAAGGGGAGCCTACAAACAGGAGGGGAATCAACTCTTTGAAAGGGTAGATAACTGAAGGACAAAGGGAAATGATTTGAAGTTGAGGGAGGGAAGATTTTAGGTGGGATGTCAGAGGAAGTTCTTTACAGAGAGAGTGGTGAGGTGCTGGAACAGCTGCCTAAAGAAGTTGTGCATGTCCCTTCCCTAGAGGTGTTTTTTCCACTTTTCCTAAACCTTCTTATTCTCTATGGTCTTATCCATGAGCTCCTTGCTCATCCACACAGGTCTACTGCTTGACTTGCCCAGTTTTCTACTCATAGAGATGTACCAATCCTGAGCTTGGAAGAAGTGCTGTTTAAATGTTGGCCAGATCTCAAGGGCCCCCTTACCTTCAAGCACTCCAGCCCAGGAGATACCTCCAAGTAGGTCCCAGGAAATATTGAAGTTGGCTCTTGGAAAGTCCAGGGCAGCAATCATAATTTTTGTCTTATTCCTTCCACCCAAGACCTTGAACACCACCATCTCATGATTGCTGCATGCCAAGCTGCCTCCAAACTTCTCATCCCTAACAAACCTATCCCTGCTGGAAAGAACAAGGTCCAAAATCACCCCACCCCTTGTTGGCTTCTCCAACATGTGCATGACAAAATTATCTTCAGCACGTTGCAGGAACCATCTGGATTGTGCATGCCTGGCCATGTTGCTTACCCTGCAGATATGTGGATGATTCAAGTCCCCGATGAGAACCAGTGCATGGCATTGCAAGGCTACTTCCAGCTGCGTGTAGAAGGCCTCATCGACTTCATCCTCCTGATCTGGTGACTGTGGTACACCCCACAACAGGGTCGGCCATACCAGCCCTACTCTTAATTCTCACTCACAAGCATCCCACATGTTCTTCATCCTCTCATGGGTGCACCTCAATCCATTCTAGTAGCTCTCTCACATAAAGGGCAACTACCACCTCACTTCCCCAGCCTGTCTTTCCTGAAAAGGACACAGCCATCCATGGCAGCATACCAGCTGTGTGAGCTGTTGTACCACATCTCCGTGATTACAGTGAGATCATGGCCCTGCAACTGTACACAGATCTCCAGCTCATCCTGTTTATTTCCCATGCTATGTGCACTGGTCTACTGGCACTTGAGGGAAGCAGCATGTGCAGTTACCCCTAGAGGGATGCAGGAAGATTTTGGATGGGGTATTGGCAATGTGACTTTCTCTGAGGAGTCCCCGTATGATCCTATGGGACAGCTCAGAGGTTATTCCCTGCTATCTCAACAGTGACAACATCCCTCAGCCCTTCTCTGTCACACTGAATTTCCCTCCCTTCCTTCCCCCTTCAGACCTAGTTTAAAGCCCTGGTAATCATTCCAGAGAGCTTGTTCCCCAGCACACTGTGCCCCACTTGCTCAGTCGGAGTCCATCAGGAGCCCACACACCCGGTTTCTCAAAAGCCTGCACAAGATCAGAATACCCAAAGCCTTGATCAAGACACGGCCCCTTCAGCCGGGCAGCAAATGGGAGCCTCAGTGCTCCCCAGCCAGGAGCCCCCAGTTACTAACACTCTCCGTGCTTTTTTGGTGGCACTGATAAGGATGAAGTGCCCTGTCTGGCTCCCTGCTCTGCAATCTCAACACGCTTCTTGAGGCATGAGTTCTGACTATTTTCCTGACCCTCATCCTTTTCTGTCCTGAGAGACTCAAATCTATGACACAGGGACACTGCAGTGGTTGGTGGCATCGTGGGTGTAGAGGGCAGACGCCTCCCTCTGCTCTGAGCAGAAATGAGCAAATGAAGAGTAGGTAACCATTCATGTGGGTAAATGATGTCGGTATAATCAGAGGTGAGGTGATCCTGCATCCACAAAAGAAATCCTGTAGCACAGAGAAGGCACCTTAGCCTTGTGCATGAACCACTCAGCACTCATCTCTGTGCAGAAATGAAACAAATATCCCGTGTCACTCTGAGCAAATCAGATCCGGGCACACGGAGCTAAAGAACCCAGACTCTGTGACAACAGCAGTAACATCACTAGAGATTCTGATGGCAGCATTTCCATTTGCAATCCCATGTGATGCTGTTAAAGAAAGCAGAGAATCACCTTGGTGGGGGATTCTGAACAGATTAGCCCATTAAAGAGAAGGTTAAATTCATGATTCCTTAATTGTTTTGTTTAACACCACTGCTATGGGTATGTTACACCCTTTAGTTAAAGATCATGAGCACAGCATCAATAGATGTTAGTCTGACAATCACACCAGGTATGACTAATGTTGGGTATTCTCCCTTCTCAGCTGCTGAAGCACTAAGATGAGTTAGTAACTATCAACCTTTTGCTCTTTCTACTGCCACATTTGACGGAGGGTAGTAAGGGACATCAAACACTCACTGAATTCCTTCTCATTTTGCAGTTTTACATTTCCTCACTCAAAGAATGTGAGCCATTGTCACTGTAGATAACATCAGCAGTAGGAAGATTTGAAAAGCAAAATGATCGCCCTCACACTGCATTTTGCCCACTGACTGATGCTCAGTCTCCTAAGGAAGCCAGAGAGTACTTCTGCTCCTGGGTGGATGTGTGAGTATCTCCCAGATGACTTCAACAGTCATATATAATCAGTTGGCCATGAAAACCACAGAGTTCATTGGCTGTGTGCTACAACCCCTAAATTTCTGAGAAACTGGTGACCCGTTAGGAAAAGAGAGGCTCCTCTTAAGATACTCCTTTAAAGAATTAAGAATAATTAATTGGTATAATCGCCCAGGCTGAGTTGCTTATAGTAGACTTCCACAGTGACGTCCACTTTAGTTCCTTGCCCCTTAATCCATACCCAGAGGCTTTCAGCCATGTCATTACTAACTGTAAGCTCCACTCTGTCCAGCCCACCAGTACATACAGCAACCCCATCCCATCTCACCTGCCCCCATTCCGACCACGTCTCACTCATGCTGATGATGCTGCAGCACACAGGGCCTCCAACTTTGGATGCCAACGTGAAAACCCAGTAACACATAACAGCCTTGCACATGGGCACCTGGGGGGCTGGTTGTTCCCTTGGGAGCTCTGTCTGTGGCTGTGTTGATTCCGTGAGTGCAGAGGTGACCTATGACACAGAGGGCACAGCTTTCTGCGGGGTAGATGCAACTACTGGTAGAATTCACCAAGATAAAGTGAACATCCACTCCGAGAATGGAGGTCCCTCTCCTCCATGCCCACCATTTCACAACAACAAGAAAAAAAAACCACTGTGGCATCTGAAATAGTCCTGTTCCTGCAGATGGGGCATTGCAGTCACAACTCTGCAGGAACTCATGTACGCAACAGAAGGACTTTCCCCAGAGCAGAGGGAAAGCATGGAAGTTCAGAGGCAGATGAAAAAAACCGAGTTTTCTAACTTTTAATGGAACAAAACATGACATGTGACAAAACATGGTGGGGAAATCCACTGTTAAAATTATTTTTTCATGGAAAAAAAGTGGAAAGACAGCTTCACTGGCTCACCAATATTAACCTTCATTTTCTGCAAACTGCATTCCAAGCACAGCAGCTTTAGCTGAGTGCAGCAAATGGGAAGGCCCTGCTGCAGGAGATATCAGAACTTCCCAAGCTCAAAGGAAATATCTTCAAGCCCAAAAGGGATCACTTGCAAGGCAAGCATGCCCTGGAGAGTGCTCTGATATCTCTGTGCTGTGGGGTGAGCTGCTTGAGCACCCTGTGGGTTTGCACTGCCTTCTCCCCCCACCTCCTGGGACAGTGCACGTAGAAAGAACAACCTCAGCTTTTTGTAGTTTTATTGGAGACAACCAAGGCTTGGTGTCACAGCTGCTCTGACCAGCTGATTAAACCATTCGAGAAGAGCAGCAGAACCAATGTGCAGCACGGTTAGGAAGGATGATAGGGTTGTGTGAAAGAAATGCCCTCCCAAAAGCAAGCAATGGATTGGAGTTGACACCCAAAGCAAACCCTCCTTCCCTCTCCTCATTCCACATGCTGACATTTATTTTAAGAACAAACAAGACTATGGTGAAGAAAGCTTCAGAACAACTCAGCGACTTTATTCATCCTCTACTGTTTCCACTACAGATGATTCTCAGAAAACACCCAAGAGCCACGTTACTGCTCTCCTGACCCTTCTCTCAGATTCATCAGGGAATTCATCACAAATTACTGAGAGCAACACATGCACACAGACACACAGAACATCCCTACACAGACGCTTCTCCTTAGGAAAGGGCATCAAAAAGCTGCTGGCAGGAGGAGCAGAAGAGGAAAGCAGGCATGGTGAGAGAACTGCTTTGGGTAGCAAGAAAAGGCCATCTGAAGCTCCTGGGTTAAGTCCCTTCTGCAGAGGGTGCCAGTGATGCCATCTCCTTTGCAAACTCCTCCTGTTTGTGGAGAAGAATTGGGGCCTCCCTCATCCTTGGGCTCGACAACATCCTCAGGGTTCTGTGCTGCAAGATAAATGAGGTGCCAGTCCTGACAGAAACACTTCCTGCACGAGAGACACTTGCAGGGCCACTTTATCACGTGGACTGGGAAAAGTTAAATGAGGATCAAGCTCTGGATGAAGCTCTTCCTGCATTACTATGGTCTCTGCCCTGAGTGGATCCCCTGACAAAAGCTCTTCCCACACATGGGACATTGTAGCACTTCTGCCATGAGCGCCAGCTCCCGTGAGTGAGGAGCTCTGCGCTCTGCACAAAGCCCTTCTCACACTCAAGGCATTTCTAAGGCTTCCTGCCATGTGAACTCACTGGTGCAGGCACGGATTGGACTTCACCCAAGTGCAGACACTCTCCCCTGGGTAGGTTCTCTGGGGTCTACCGAGGGTTGAGCTCCAGATGAAGCTCTTCCCACACTCCCTGCAGACAGGATTTCTTCCTTCCTGGTGACATATTGGCCCAGCTGAGGTTTCCTTTGGGTCCTCACCTGCTGCCCCACAGCACAGGAGTTTCTACAGCGCAGATCAGAGGTGACTCTCCTTGCACACAGCCCTGGCAGAAATGTGCTACCTGGCAGGGGGTTTCCAGTGGCTGTCACACATCCCACTCTGGATTCTCCTTTGCATGGCTACTCAACAGAGCGACTGCAGCTGAAAAAGAGCAATATGCATAATTGTCATGCAAAGAAGGAAAAGGAGGATTGTGTTTGGCCGCAGAACTTTTCCTTTACTCAAGGGATTTGTAAGGTTCATCACCACACAAAGCCACAGGGTGGTGAACAGGCTGGGGCTCTGGCTGAAGGTCTTCCAATGTTTGGGGCTCTGCAGGCTCTGTATCTTGTGTGGCTGTGCTGGTAGGTAATGAGGCTGAAACTGCTTTTAAGGTTCCCAGAGTCTTGAGATGGTTCTACAGCCTGTGTGTGCTGTGGATGTGCTTGTGGGTGTTGAGATTAGATCTGCTTTTGAAGCTCTTCCCACACTCTGGACACTTGTAGGGTCTTTCTCCTGTGTGGATGTGCTGGTGGTAGATGAGGTGGGAACGACTTTTTACGGTCTTCCCACACTCACTGCACTTGTAGGGTCTCTTTTCTTTGTGTGTGCTGGTGCTGCTTCAATTCAGAACTGCTTTTGAAGTTATTTCCAAACACAGTGCACTTGTAAGGTCTCTCCCCTGCGTGGAAGCGCTGGTGCTTCTTTAAATCAGAACTGGTTTTGAAGCTCTTCCCACACTCTGAGCACCCGTAGGGTCTCTCTCCTGTGTGGATGCGTTGGTGGTAGGTGAGTTGGGATCTCTTTTTGAAGCTCTTCCCACACTCAGAGCACTTGTATGGACTCACTGCTGAGCGTCTGCACTGGTGGTTAACGATGCAGGAATCTTTTTCAAAGCTATTTCCACACTCTGTGCATGGATTCTGCTTTTTCTTCTGGCACACATCCTTGCTCCTGGGTTCTTCAGGCTCCTTTTGACCTGTGTTGTAGTCCAGTGGGCTTTTTCCTGTCTTTCTCAGACACTTTCCAAGTGGCTTCATGATGTGCTCACCCTGACTTTGTTTCAGGCCTCCTCGGACATCCCTTCTCATTTCTTCCACACAGACACTACCCAAACGCCTTTCAGCCACTCCACTTTGATGCAGATCCTCCAGTATATCTGTAATCCGAGTTCCTGCTGGATGAAAGAGGAAATCCAGAAATAAAAACAAAACACAGACAGAGATGGCTCTTCCAGCCCCAACCTCCTCCTTCCCTCCACCACCTCACCTGGGCTGAGGTCTCCTGGCACGGCCTCAGGGCTACGCACATCTGGGATCCAGGGCTCTTCCCTTCCTTCAAGCAGGGAGATCAGCATGGGCTTGGGGGGCTGGAACTGGAGCTTCAATGAGAGAAACGGGAGATGAGAGCATTTCCATCATTCTGGTACAGTGCCTGTCGAACAGCTCCACTCTGTGTCCCTCCCCAAGGAGAAACCACACTTTAGGCCTGAATGACACTGGGCCCACAGCTTCCTTTGGAGCAAAGAAGGCTTTTACAGCTCTGAAAATTATGAAGGAATACTTTCATTACAATTAACTTGTGAACAGCTTGTTTATTTTCTGACAACATATCAATGACCAAGGCATCAAAATGTCTACGGGAATTGAATGAAAAATCCGACATTGTAAAGGAGTAACCAGGGAGTCATCTGTTAGCTGGAGCTGGTGGCACCATGCAGCGCAAAAACACAAGGGCTGGTTTTCTGCCTCCTGGTTGATGCCTGCTTGCCAGCACTGACTCTGGGGCGTTTATGAGTCTGCTGTGCATACAAAGCCCTTCTGAAACTCACGCTTCTCAGTATTTCCTTTGTTGCTGTTGTAGTTATCAGTATGTAAGTGCATGGTGACTATTCAAGACCCAGTCTGCAGAGGCTCATTCTGCACAGCCACAGGTGCCCTAACGAGGAGGAAAGGCAGCAAAGCCCTCACCCAGCGAGGCCACGCACTGGTACGTCTCCAGCATCACGTCCCGGTAGAGCGCTCGCTGCGCAGGGTCCAGCAGCGCCCACTCCTCCCTGCTGAAATACACGGCCACCTCCGCAAAGCTCACGGGCTCCTGCAAGCAAAGAGGCTCCTTGCTGGGA
>NW_011167232.1:24847-32156 GCF_000146605.3 Meleagris gallopavo
TTGCTGCTCTCCTGCGGGCTGGGCTGATCACGGCTGGAAGGCACAAGTTGAGCTGGAGCCTGCAGGGACAAGAGAAATGGCAGGGGAGCTGTGAGGGAACGCAGCAGTCCCTGTCCCAGCCCAGCCCTCCTCAGCCCAGCTGCAGGACACTGCCTGGAGGGCAGCACAGCAGGCCTTGCACAGGAAGACAATCAGCAACTGTGGGAATACAAGAAAAACTGTTCAGAGCAGAAGCTGTAGAGCAAGATTAACAGCATGAGAACCAGATACACCTCTAGAAGAAGAAAGCTCATGGTTCTGATTGCATAAGCGCCTGTGTGAACGGTTGAAGAGTGTTTTGTAGAATGCTCTGTTGACATGTAAAGGCGGATGAGAAAGTTGTAGGGGTGGATGGGAAAGCTAGAAAAAGAAAAGTTGTGAAGGTATATAAGTGATGAGAGAACTTGTAATAAACGATTTGGATCATTCACATCTGAGTCCGTGCATCCAACGTTGCAAATGGGGCCCAATGTGTGGGACAAATCAAGGCGAGGCTGAGCGAGCCCGGTCCAGCAGTGCTGCCCGACTGAACTGCGGAGAGATTGTTTTGCTCGCGCCCGCACCGTTCTACAGGACAGGTGAGCAGTTGGGAATTATGGGGAGTTCACTAATGAAGGAGCAGCAGGTAAATCCTGCAGCATTACAGTTAGTTTTAATGTTTCAGGATCAGCCTGTATCTACCTCAGCATTACTCCTTTTCTCAAATGGATAAGCAAAAATGTGCCTGAATTTCCAAAAACTGCTTTCTCTTTTGATGGAGAGCTTTGGGACAAAATTGGCGCAAAACTCCGGGAGGCTTCTATTACTAAAGACAGAAAGGCTGCTAAACTTTTATCTGTTTGGAACCAAATAATGGAAGGGCTTAAACAAATTCGACAAGGAAGAATTTCTTCCGACTATTTCCCATCGCCCTCCCTCCCACCCCCGCCGCTGCCAGCCGGTGCAGAAAGCAGCCCTGGTCCGGATTCGATCCGCGGCTCCGACCCCGCCCCTGTCCGCGGAGAAGAGAAATCGCAACCCTCCCCACGCTGTTGCCTTCGATCCCGCCCCCGACACTCGTCGCACCGCTCCCGCCTTCCGCTCCGCTCCCGACGCCCGCCGCTTCACTCCCTTCCTCCACTCCGCCTACGTTGCCTGCTGCTGCGTCCCTACAGCCTGCGTGTAATTTGGTTAAAGACAAGGACGGACCAGAACTAGAGGAACTTTTAGATCCTGGTCCAGTAGATCCGGAAGACAAACTGAGCATTTTCCCTCCTGATGATAATTTGAAGGGTGTGGGAAAGATAAATTCTTCTACAACGTACTACGGTGCTTTAGAGAAGTGCAGAAAAGAAGCAATATTACAGGGTGATGCTGATATGATGCAAGGCTTTCCTGTGATGTATCGTCCAAATCAGCTCCCTCCGTGGGAATCCCTGCCGTACGAGGCAGTAAAGGAGCTAAGGAAGTCAGTGAGAGATTATAGAGTTCAGCCTTCCTTTACATATAACGTTTTTGTTGCAATTGGTGACAATTATGTTATGACCCCTCATGATTGGAAAATTCTGTTACGAACGATCTGTTACGAACGATCCTGTCTCCCATGCAATTTGCCGTGTTTATGACTGAATACCGAGAACAGGCTACCATCCAGGCTATGAATGATTTGAATAACTTAAATCATATTGGCATGGAGGAACTCATGGGGAGGGGGTCTGGGTAACACCTCAGGCCCAGGCACAGATGGATAGGCAATGCTTTGAACAAGTGAACACTTTGGTGCTGCGTGTTATCCGTCAGATACCTGATACTACTTTGCCTAATTCCTCATTTACATCAATTAAGCAGGGGACTGCCGAGCTCTACATTAAATTTCTTGCCCGTTTACAAAATACGCTAGAGAGACAAGTAGAAAATTAAACTGCCCGGGATGTTTTGCTTAAGCAATTAGCAACAGAAAACGCAAATGCAGACTGTCGAAAGATTTTACAGTCCTTAAAGAATGCAGATCCATCCATTACTGACATGATTAAAGCCTGTCAAGATATTGGCACGGAAAGTCATAAAACGGACTTGCTAGCAGATACACTGGCAGCTTGACTCGATGCAAGGTTGGCTGAAAGAATGAAATGTTACAATTGTGGGGTCATGATCTTTTAAGTCAATGGGGCATGATTTTGCAGACAAATTTTCAATAAGGGCCATTGATCGGCAGCAACCTATGCCCCTAGTTTGGAAAACAGAACAACCTATTTGGGTAGGTCAGTGGCCCTTAAAAGAGGAAAAGTTGCTGTGTTTACATAAGCTAGTTCAAGAACAGCTCGCTGCTGGTCACATGGTGCCTACTACCAGCCCTTGGAATACTCCAGTCTTTGTTATCCTCAAGAAGAGTGGAAAATGGAGGCTTTTACAGGACTACGCGCTGTCAATGCAGTAATTGAGCCCATGGGGGCGTTGCAGCCTGGTCTTCCTTCACCTTTAATGTTACCTTCAAATTGGCCTATAGCAGTTACTGATTTAAAAAACTTTTTTTTTTCCGTTTGACTTCATCCAAAAGACGCACCACGATTTGCTTTCTCAGTGCCCTCTATTAACCAACAAAGCCCTGCTCAGCAATATCATTGGACTGTGTTACCACAAGGAATGCTTAATAGTCCAACAATATGTCAATTGACTGTAGCAAATGCATTACAGCCAGTACGAAAAGCTAGACCTCGCGTCCTTATGTATCATTACATGGACGATATATTAATAGCAGCAGAACAAGAAGAGGATCTAAAGAACACTTTACTGCTCATCCGGCAGGCAGTCCAATCTGTCGGTTTACAAATAGGAGAAAAAAAGGTACAGCTTAGATCTCCATGGAAATATTCAGGATGGAAAATCACATCTCACACCACTCAGCCACAAATCCTCAAAAAAGTACCACACGTACAGACATTAAATGATCTGCAAAAATTATTAGGGACCATCAATTGACTGCAACCATTTTTGGGTATTACTACTCAATAACTGCACCCTCTATTCCAACTACTCAAAGGAGACCCAGATCTAACCTCTAAAAGACAATTAACAACAGAAGCGCTACAATGCTTGGACTCTGTAATAACATCATTACAACATCAATATAGCCATCGTGTTTATTTATCACTTCCAGTATCACTTATAATAATATCAAATTCATATCATCCATATAGTCCGTTATGTCAATGGGATACCTCCAGAAAAGATCCTCTTATTATCCTCAAATGGATATTCTTACCGCTCGAGCATGCTCAAAAACGATTACATCAAAAGTGGAAATGTTTGCAATGCTAATACAGCGAGGTCGACATCGTCTACAAATTCCACAAGCTCTTGACCCTGACTGTATCTACATACCTGCTACTAAAAACTAAAAAAGATGTAGGTTGGATGCTTGCACAGTTGCTTGCTTTACAAACTGCTATGGCAGACTATACTGGACAAATCTCCACCCATCCCCCTAAACATCAGTTACTGCATAATTTGAGTGATCTGTCTCTTACTACTAATACTTTACTTTCACGTGTTCCAATTCCTGATGCTGTTACTGTATTTACAGATGGCTCTGGCAAGACACACCAAGCAGTGGTTCTCTGGCGTGCGACTGCTGCACAATGGCAGTCAGATGTACGAGTTGTTGATGGATCACCTCAAATTGTAGAACTCGCTGCAGTAGCTCGAGCTTTCTAAAATTTTTCAGAACAAAAGCTTGATATAATAACTGACTCTTTGTATGTTACTGGTATCATTCAGCAGATTGAAGGATCTTTTCTCAAGGAAGTTAACAACCCTACTTTGTTTGCTCAGCTCACGCAAGTTTTACATTATGTTTCTCACTGTACTCTTCCTTATTTCATTATGCATATTTGATCACACACCACATTGCCTGGTCCTTTAACTGAGGGCAACCATAAGGCTGATCAAGCCACAGTCACCTTTGCTACCCCTCAATTATTTCAGCAAGCCCGACTCTCTCATCATTTTTTTCATTAGAATAGGAGAGCCTTACAAAAGCAATTCCAACTGACAGTGGATCAAGCCCGCAACATTATTCTAATGTGCCCAGACTGCCAGGCAATTGCCCCCTTGCCTCAAATGGGGACAAATCCCCCCCACAGCTGAAGAGGCAGAGCACCTCTTCAGCTATGGCAGACAGATGTTACTCATGTTCCTGAATTTGGGCATCTAAAATTTGTATATGTAATAATACTCATTCTTCCTACAGATTTGCCACTGCACATACAGGTGAACGCAGTTGTGATGCCTGTAAGCACTGGTTATCTGCTTATGCTGCTATGGGGATCCCACATACTATAAAAACAGATAATGGACCTGCTTATACTTCTAAAGCCACTCGAACTTTCCTCCAAGAATGGCGGTTCCTCATTCTCCCACTGCACAAGCTATCATTGAGCATACTCATCTAACATTGAAGTCTGTTCTTAATAAACAAAAAAGGGGGAATACGGGAGATACGCTACAAGAAAGATTATGTAAGGCTTTGCTTGCGCTGAATTTTTTGAATCGTGATCATACAGATACAACTCGCGTGGATCGTCATTTTGGGGCCTCCCCAGTGCTCAAGGAACGGCCAATGGTCAATGTTCGGAATATGGCCACAGGGCATTGGGAAGGTCCCTTACCACTGATAACTTGGGGTGGTGGATATGCTTGTGTTTCCACAGGGACTGGCCCTAAGTGGGTTCCAGCACGATACGTTCGGCCTCATCTCAAGGCAGAAAATAGGATCCAGCCTTTATAATGACTGGGATTGTGTGCTTCTTATTTATTGGTACTGCTTTGTAACCTGTTATATACCAAATAGCAGCAGTAGTAGCGGTATGATATAGTGGGTGATTTTCCTGTGTTATCAATATAGTCTCAAGAATTAGAGTTATTAGGCGTTATCTAGGTTGTTGTGTGCTTCTTTTATTTTAGTAGTAGATTGAATGTGAATTAAACAGGATTTAATGTTACCAATGCTGGAATCTACAGGAATAGCTCTTTTCTTTTAATGTATTAGTAACGCTTGGTTATGATGCTATCAGCCTACCAATTGGCCTTTTCTTGATTTGCAAAGACAAAACCTGGAAAGGAATCCCAGGTAAAGGGATTACTCTGTATTATAGAATGATTAACTCTTTTTCATCCCACTAATCAGGATTTTTAAAATATCACCACGCAGCACCTGAGGCAAAAGCGCACGCTAAGAGAGCTGACCTTGATAGTTTATTCTGTTTTGCAAGCAGGTGTGCCATTTGGCCTCTGTATCACACACTGGCCATGCGGATGCAGTGTACAAATGGAAAATACCCATCAGACCCTGAGAAGAATAAAAGCAAGAGAGAATCTGGAGTGGGTGAGAGAGGAAAAGTGCACCTTGAAGCAGGGCGCCCTGCTGGCACTGCCTATCGCATTCACCACCACCGTGTTTTTTCTCCCTCTTTTTCTGCAGGTTGTTGTTTCTCGAGGGTCAGTAAGTAATAACCCCTAGTGGTACTCTAGCACATCTGCCCACTAATAATGATTCTATCTGACATGCAAAAAGCTATACAACCATTAATTTTCTATTAGCCCAAAGGCATGATCATGAGCACTCTAAAAGCATCTGTTGTACAATTTTAGTGATCGTTCAAAATCAATATATCAGAATATACGAAAGTTGAAGACCTCTTTCTAACCAGTTAGAGATTAACACAGAACAGGACCTTCAGGGATTTATTTCCAGATTGCAGAAAACTTGAATTGCAGACCAAACACGTATTTGTTCCTTTTAGTAGGTTAAGAGTATTTCTTGTCATTATGCTATATTTGTCTTTCTCACATTTAGAGTATTGTCAGCCAAGGTCTTGAGTTATAATGATTATGTTATTAATATAATTAGTGTTATTATCTTATAGTATGGTGGTAGTTTGCAAATAAACAAAAGAGAGAACTTGTGATAAAAGATTTGGATCATTTGCATCTGAGTCTGTGCATTAGACACTGCACTGGTAACAGTCTGGCTAAAGCTGATTACAGGTCACAAAGCTGACTCAAACTGGGTGGCAGAAAGCACTGACACCTGTTACAACAGCTGAGGGTACATGGATTGTATGCCTAAAGACAATGCATGGCAAGGAGTCAGTCATCTTACCCCAAAACAGGGAGCAGCGCAAGTGCCCCGTGAGCTCTCCTGCCCAGCAATGGGCTGCACAACAGGATCTCCCCACAATCAGGGATGTCTCCCAAGGTCACACCTATACAGAGATCCCACTCAGCTTGATGTGAAGACACCTTGCTGACACAGATCTTCTGTAAGAGATGCAAGGTTAGTTTGGAAATTAGTGAGCTTCTCTAAGGTGATGCGTTACAGTGAAGATCTCAAGGTAATCACAGAATCTAGAATGGCCTAGCGTCCATTTAGTTTCAACCCCCACTATGTGCAGAGATGCATCCAGCAGACTAGGCTGCCCTGAGCCACATCCAACCTGGCCTCGAATGCATCCAGGGATGGGGCATCCACGACCTCCAATGGCAACCTCTTCACGTGCTTCACTACTCTCTCTGTGCAAAACCTCCTCCTAATATCTTACCTAAATCTCCCCAGTCTCAATTTAAAACCATTCTCCCTTGTTCTGTCACTATCCACCCATGTAAGCAGTCGTTCCACCTGCAGTTCATACCTTTTCTTCAAGTACTGGAAGGCCACAATGAGGTCTCCCCAGACCCTTCTCTTCTCCAAGCTGAACAAGCCCATGTCCCTCATTGCACCAATGCCTCGGCGGCTGCATTTCCCTCCTCCCACACCAGGCGGCGCTGCTCCCCATTCAGCTCAGCACGCACACCGCGCTCACTTCCAGGACTCGTTCTCAGCACCGGGCGCCCTTTGCACGAGGCAGCCTGGGCTGCACTTTACTGTGTGGGAATCAAATATTGTTTCTGCATTAGAATTGGATAATATATTTTTTTTTATTTCATGATCTCCACTGTCATAGTTCTTTTTGAGAGTCTTTCTGCTTAACTTGGGGAAGATCTCTGATAGTTTACATCACTTATTGTCTAGATGACCCTTCCCAGGGATGCACGCTCTGTATATAGGTGTATATAGGTGTATATAAGTGTATATATGTATATTTTGTCATACACACTGCAAGAATATCCTGCACGAGATCAAACCAGAGAATAAGTCACGACATGCTCGAGGAAACGCCTGAAGAGACATCAGAAGGCCTGGCATCATCCCCCCCTCAAAAAAAACGGCAAGAAAAAAAAAAAAGGTTAAGGA
>NW_011167232.1:49140-50316 GCF_000146605.3 Meleagris gallopavo
GCGACTCCACCACCTCTCTGGGCAGCCATTCCAGTGCCTGACCACTCTGAGAGAAAAAGTTTTTCCTCATGTCTAACCTAAACCTCCTCTGATACAACTTGCAGCCATTTCCCAGGGTCCTGTTCATTGCCTGCGAGAAGAGGCCAAACGCCTCTTCACCCCAACCTCCCTTCAGGAAGTTTAAGAGTGCAATAAGGTCTCCCCTGAGCCTCCTCTTCTCCAGACTAAACAGTCCCTGCTCCCTCAGCCGCTCCTCGTAAAACACGTGCTGCAGACCCCTCACCAGTTTTGTTACCATTCTCTGGACACGCTCCAGGGCCTCAATGTCTTTCCTGTAGTGAGGGGCCCAAAACTGAACACAATACTCGAGGTGCGGCCTCACCAGTGCTGAGTACAGGGGATGATCACCTCCCTGCTCCTGCTGGCCACACTATTTGTAATGCAGGCCGGGATGCCATTGGCCCTCTTGGCCACCTGGGCACACTGTCGGCTCCTGTTCAGCTGAGCATCAAGCAGCACCCCCAGGTCTCTTTCTTCTTCACAATCATCTAGCCACTCGTCCCCAAGCCTATACCGCTGCAGGGGGTTGTTGCAGCCAAAGTGCAGGACCCAACACTTGGCTTGTTGAACCTCATCCCATTCATTTCAGCCCAGCGATCCAGCTTATCTAGATCCGTCTGTAGGGTCTCCCTACCCTCGTAGGGTTGGTGTAGGGTAGGTGGATTTGAGAACCATGTCAGTCACCTTCACAAAGTACTTTTCCCAACCGCTTCCTGAGGGCTTAGTTGATTTAAGCAAGGCCAAGGCTACTTCCACTCCTGAGAGGATGTACGGACATCTCGCAGAGGATTGAATCCCTTTGCCAGCAGGTGTTCCCCTCACTGATCTGTAGAGGTGGTTCTCCAGCAGGCTGCTCTGCTGGCAGCTGCAGTCTGCGATTAGGCTCGCTGTGTTTGTGTGTTATGGGCTGCATTCAGTGTTCTTCAGTGAACCAGGTATTTCTCTGCACCTCCTGTTGGATGGCCATTCCATTTTCTAACGGTTTTTCTGCAGCTCTTTCCTGGGTAGCAGTCCTCTTTAGGCGTGCTTCCAGTCAATCAAAAGACTCCCCAGTTGGCAGAGGCTGTCCTTGTATTTCTCGTCTTGCTTCACCACTCAGTCCTCCAATAAACTCCC
>NW_011167233.1:0-402 GCF_000146605.3 Meleagris gallopavo
TAGGACACTTGCAACCAAGAATAGGACATCTTCTCCCACTAATACCACTTGTCTCCCAAGGATAGGACATTTTCCCTAAATGCCATGGCAGTTCTGCTAAGAAATACTCCTTTCCTTCCCTAAATGGGACATATGCACCCACAAAGACCACGACTCCGAGAAATTCCTCCCAGTTCCTCCCAATTACACTCCATTACATTCCTCATCATGACACTTACTCCCAGACTTTTGGCATTTTACTGCGGAAAGACCATTTCGATCCAGAATATATGCCATTGGCCCTCACAAACACCAATTGCCTCACAAAGATGTGGCACATCCCACCAGAAAGACCATTCTAGCCCCCAAAAGATGGCATTTACTCCCAGAAACACCAGCTTTCTCACACATTCCTCACCTTTT
>NW_011167234.1:0-630 GCF_000146605.3 Meleagris gallopavo
AATAGAAATGTAGCTCAGAAAAACAGATATAGCCATCAAGCCTAGTTAATATTAATGAGCTATACATACAGGTGGCTAGACTGTTTTCCATTGTTTGGAAAAGAATGCCTTATCCAGAATGGCTATAATTGTTTTGAGTGTCATCCGTCTCCCCAAGTTTTTCACTATCTTCATTAGCACAAGCATTTGTAAGAATGGTTCTGTATTCTTTCTTGGGAAATTAAGAGATACTCTGAGTCAAGGAAGGGACATGAAGTAGAACTGATTCAATTGAGGTGCCCATTTTCTGTTTGTAGCTGTAACAGTGCTCTGCAGTTTACAGTCTTGTTTAAATAATATTGCATTTGAAGTGCTATACTATGAAGTATCACCTGATTTGCGGACACTTACTTACAATCATTTTATAAGATAGACTTGTCAAATGTATTAAAGCAGACTTTTGATTTATACAGTTGCATTTTTTTAAATGTATTCTGCTTTTGTTAATTATCCTAAATACTTCCGTGGCAGTATTTATGTTCAAAGTGTGTGATGTTTTAAAAATTGTAGAAATGTAGTTTCATTTGTAGAGGTTTATTTTAGATGTATTTTGTTATTGCCAGTAAACTACTACTAGTAATAAAGTTTGAC
>NW_011167235.1:0-443 GCF_000146605.3 Meleagris gallopavo
AAGCAGACAGCACGTGATCGTCGCTGCCAGCATGGAAACCACGAGAGCTGCAGCCAGTAGTGCCAGGCAGTACTTCAGTAACACCGGACCTTCTGTGGGCACGTCCCTCATCTTCCACACCTGGAGGAACAGTGCGCTCACTGCTGTGTCTCGTGCCCTGCTGGCAGGCTCACAAGAGGTCTGACACGGCCACAAAACGTTGTCTTTCATTTGGTTGGCCTCCGGGAACACGTGAAAATCCTCGGGCTGCAATGCTTCCCTGATTCCAGCGAAGCAAAGGGAACTCCCAAAGGCCCTGCACATCAAGGCACTCTGGAGCCTCTTTTGGCCTCCCAGCTTCTTACACCCTGGCTCTGCCACGGTCCAGACCTTGCTGGGCCACGGATTTGCCGAGCTGGGACGGTTCTGCGATTCTGTGATGTGTGACATGGACAAGAACCGCC
>NW_011167236.1:0-521 GCF_000146605.3 Meleagris gallopavo
ACTCGGGGAGAAGCGCGATTTCTCGACCAGCGTCGGCAAACTCTCCGGAGCGGTTCAGCGCGAGTGCCGCTTTCTACGCATGAGAGCGAAGCAGTGCAATTCCGATGCCGAGAACGTGCGAATTCAGCCTCCTGCACTACCTCCGTAGGGAGGTTTTTTCTCCGCAGGCCAGAAAGGATCGCTCCCCACTTTCTGTCACGCTCTCTCTCCCTGGGAGCGAAACAATGTCGCTCCCCGAACTTCCAACAGCCTTATTAGAGAGGGTTTTGCTCTCCACTCTTTTCCTCCGAGCATGCACAAGCGTAGCCATGGAGAACAACACCAAAAAAGAATTGCCGCTCGAAATGAAGGCAGAGACGTCGTATTCACAGCTAGGCCTAGTGCATTCTGCATGTACCCAAGGCGAAGTGCAAACCTCTCCTCTCCGACGTGCGGACGCGAGCCGCTCGCGCGTCGGAGAAAAGCAGCAGGCACAAGTCGCCGTTCTCGGCAAGTGAGAACACGAGAGCGCTGCTGACGGC
>NW_011167237.1:0-391 GCF_000146605.3 Meleagris gallopavo
TAAAATGGCATGTTTTTGGGAGAAAACTGGTATTTGTGGTGGAAAATGTTGTATTTTTGTGATAAAACTGTCACTTGTTGGAGAAAATGCCATATTTTTGGGGAGAAAACTGCCATTTCTGAGAGTTAAATAGCACATTTTCCGGGAGAAAACTGGTATTTCTGGTAGAAAACGCTGATTTTGTTGTGAGAGAACTGGTATTTCTGTTCCAAAATGTCATATTTCATGGAGAAATCTGCTATTTCTGGAGAAAACGTGATATTTCAGGGGAGAATCCTGCAATTTCTGGGTGAAAATGGCGTATTTTGGGGGGGGAAACTGCCGTTTCTGAGAGAAGATGTCCAATTTTCGGAGGGAAAACCGGTATTTCTGTGAGAAAATGTGATATTTC
>NW_011167238.1:0-488 GCF_000146605.3 Meleagris gallopavo
TTTGTGTTTTGTGCTGCAGTGTATAAGCTTGGGAGGATACAGGACAGGAGACCTGGAACGTCTCTGCCGTGAGAGACCGGCCGATCCTCCGGAGGTCCTCTCACACCTGCAGGGTCGTAAGAGGTGAACAGGTAGGTAAATACGGAACCTGTGCCATTGCTCACAGAGCTCTATAGCGCAGCTAATGACATGTCATGTGGTTTTTTGGTTTGTTTTTCTTTGCTTAGAGAAACGAGACGGCTGCTGGTGTACAGACTGTGACAGGAACGGTGTAAGAGTCTGCAGAAAACGGGCTTCTCCCAGAGGAGAGCTACGTGCTAACACTCCTGTTTGAAAGGTACTTCCCCCAGATCTTTGGTGATTAATAAATTGTACTTTACTGAAGGTGCTTTGTGTTGGCCACCGTCATTCCATACTGCACTGCAGCGCACAGCGTGGATATCAGAGCTAGTGGCAGCACGGCACTGAATATCCAGGTACTTCGCAGC
>NW_011167239.1:0-536 GCF_000146605.3 Meleagris gallopavo
GGACTACCGTGGCCTGAATGAAGTCATACCCCCATTTGAGTGCTGCTGTGCCAGATAATGTTTAGAGCTCCAATATGAATTGGAGTCAAAGGCAGCCAAATGGTACGCCACCACTGATATTGCTAATGCCTTTTTCTCCATTCCTTTGACCAAAGAATCTAGGCCACAGTTTGCTTTCACCTGGAGGGGGCATTCAGTATACCTGGAATCGTTTGCCCCAGGGGTGGAAACATAGCCCAACCATTTGCCATGGGTTGATCCAAGCTGCACTGGAACAGGGAGGTGCTCCTGAGCATTTACAGTATACTGATGACATCATCGTGTGGGGCAACACAGCAAAGGAAGTTTTTGAGAAAGGAGAGCAAATAATCCAGACCCTTCTGCGTGCTGGTTTCGCTATTAAGCGAAGCAAAGTGAAAGGACCTGCCCAGGAAATTCAGTTCCTAGGTATAAAGTGGCAAGATGGCCGTCGTCACATCCCCAAACAGATGTGATCAACAAAATCAGCGCCATGTCTCCACCCACTAATAAGAAAG
>NW_011167240.1:0-321 GCF_000146605.3 Meleagris gallopavo
ATAGAAAGTGTGACGCGGCGAACTACCAGCATGTCAGTCTCACCTCTGTGCTGGTCACGGATCATGGAGCAGATCATCCTGGAAGTGACTCTCAAGCACACATTCCAGTGCGTCACCACCCCTGTGCGTGAAAAGCTGCCTCCTAATAACCAACCCAAACCTCCCCTGTCTCACTTGAAAACCATTTCCCCTTGTCCTATCGCTATCCACCCTCCTAAACAGTCGTTGCCCCCTCCTGCTTATGCGCTCCCTTCGAGTCTTGGAAGGCTGTCATGAGCTATCTCCAGAGCTTTCTCTTCTCCACAGAAACAATCCCAGTTC
>NW_011167241.1:0-643 GCF_000146605.3 Meleagris gallopavo
GAGCCCGCTCACTCGTCGGAGAAAAGCAGCCGGCTGAAGTGGCCCGTTCTCGGCAAGCGAGAAACACGAGACCGCTGCTGACGGCTGAAAGCGGAGTTCGGGGAGAAACACAAATTCTCGGCCAGCTACGGCAAAGTCTCCGGAGCGGTTCAGCGCGAATGCCGCTTTCTGCGCGTGAGAGCGAAGGAGTGCGATTCCGATGCCGACAAGTGCGAATTCAGCCTCCTGCACTACCTGCGAGTGGGGGGTTTTTTTCTCCGCAGCCCTGAAAGGCTCTGTGCCCACTTTCTGAAACGCTCTCCCTGAGAGCACTACAGCTGTCGCTCCTCGAACTTGCAAATGCCTTATTGGAGAGGGTTTTCCCTTCCACTCTTTTCCTCTCTGAATGCAGATGTGTAGCAGTGGAAACCTGACTAGCATGAATTGTGGCTCGAAATAAAGGCAGAGACATAGTATTCAGAGGTAGGCGTAGTGCATTCTGCATGTAGCCAAGGCGAAGTGCAAACCGCTCCTTTCCGATGCGCGCACAGGAGCCCGCTCACTCGTCGGAGAAAAGCAGCCGGCTGAAGTGGCCCGTTCTCGGCAAGCGAGAAACACGAGACCGCTGCTGACGGCTGAAAGCGGAGTTCGGGGAGAAACACAA
>NW_011167242.1:0-496 GCF_000146605.3 Meleagris gallopavo
TTTCCTCTGGAAAGATCCTCCTCTTCACTTCAACTGCTCGGAAAGCGTCTTCAGTTTTGCCTTCAACTGCATCCAGCACTGCAAATGCTACATGAGCCTCTTCTTCATAGGCTGCAACCTGAAAGACCTACAACCAAAGCAGAAGACAATTCATACCTAACATATAGATGGATACTTAATCAGCTGGGGCATGCAAACATCCAGGAAGTAATCGGGTAGGAGGAGGTTAATGACATTACTCATTTTCCTCTTTTGCAAGAAAGTTGGTGTCAAGGGAGTTCAGTGTTGTCCAAGCAGATAGGACTAAGAACTAAGAAAAGTTCTCAAAAAATACCTTTTCCCACCTCCAGCAATCTCCCCCAAGGTGCAAGTAGGCCACACCACCTGGGTCCTACCTGCACCTTCCACGGCCATTTTATTCTATGGGTGCCTGGATCTAAATTCTCAGGGGCAGGGAGCAGAAGATGATTTTCATTACCAATCTGGGGTCTTAGCT
>NW_011167243.1:0-481 GCF_000146605.3 Meleagris gallopavo
TAGAGCAAAGTGGTGAACTTAATTAAGGCCCAGTATGTTTTAGCATTAAGAAAGAAGAGACAGTGGCATGCAGCCCCTTAAAAGGCAGTTTCAGTAGAGAAAGCATTTTTTCTCTTTTTTTTCTTTTACAGAAACAAGATAGCAAGGCTCAAAGTTTACAAATATCCTAGAGTATTGGCCGTCCGCCTGGACTTTTCAAGGTCACGCTTTTCAGACAGTACTGGTGAAACAGATAAACTTTCCCAATGAAGCTGTCTGAGAGCGGAGAGAGAGATTTGTTCAAAAAGCTAAAAAGCAACTGTTGCCCGCATTCTCCACCAAGAATGTCAACGGTTTACGGCTGGTTCGGCCCGGTTCGTGACTAGAAGGGCGGAGGGATCCGCGGATCCGCGACCCCCGGAAAAAAAAAGAAATAAGGGACCCCGAAATAATTGAAAAACAGTGGCAACAATCTGAGGTAAAAACAAAGTAATTTACTAAA
>NW_011167244.1:0-514 GCF_000146605.3 Meleagris gallopavo
ATTTTTGAGAGAAAGGGGAAGGTACTTGTCAGAAAAAGTGCTCTTTCTGGGAGAGAGTAGCATAGTGGTTGGAAAATGCCACCCATTGTGAGAAAGCTGCTTTGTTTTCCGGGAGAAAATAGCATTCTTTGGGGAGAAGATGTCCTCTTTTTGGATGGAAAAGTAGTATTTAGTGGGAGAAGCTGTCCAAAGTTTGGGCCCAAGGTAGCATTACTGGGAGGTAATGTCATTGTATTGGAGAAGGGAGGTATTTCTTGGGGAGAATGTGTTCTTTTTTCGGAAGCCAACGGTGTACTTTGGGGGGAAAAAGCGGCCTTTCTGGGAGAAGTGTCCTAGTTTGGAGAGAAAGTGTCATAGTGCGGAGTGTAGTGTTAGCTGATTAGTGGGAATTGGGAGGTAATTCCTAAGAGAACTGGTCATTTCTGGGTGAAAAGGTCTTATGTAGGGGGGAAAGGTGAGGAATGTGTGAGAAAGCTGGTGTTTCTGGGAGTAAATGCCATCTTTTGGGGGCTAG
>NW_011167245.1:0-602 GCF_000146605.3 Meleagris gallopavo
GAAATACAAGAGGAAAGCCAATGAATTCAATACACTAGCATGGCAAAGGAAAGAATCCTAGCAAAGTAAAGAGAGAACAAAGCTCACCAGTGCTTAACAATGGAAAGAAAGAACCAAAATTTAACAGCAGTGCAAGGCCACAATACCAACAATAACCAAAGAGCAAACCAAAGCCAGGAAAAACCAGGAAAAGGAAAGAACGAGTATGTAAAAAAAAGCCAAGGAGAGCAAAGCAAAAATCACTTGAAATCCTCACAAACAGAGGGGAATACGCTCAGAAAAGGAAAAAGCAGTTCCAAGAATAGAAACAAAAGGGAAAATAAAACAACACTGGAAAAAAAAACAATGCATTGCAATGCAGAAGGAGCAGGAAACCAAGGCAGAAACCACAGAAAAACAACACGGAAAACAAACCGAGGAAACCAACATCAACCCATGCAGCAGCAGCAGCCTCTGCAGCAACATGAAAATGACAAAAAAATACAAGGTCATGGCAAAGCACAGATGACCACCGAGTGTGCAGGAGGCCAAAATCTTGGCAGTCCCGTGCCCGGGAGGAGGAAAGGTTAGCTACTGGGCATGCTGCTGCCTCCACCACACAT
>NW_011167246.1:0-420 GCF_000146605.3 Meleagris gallopavo
TTATAAAACAGAGAGTAATGAGTGAGGAAAACCACAGAAAAGTAAGAGAAAACTCAATGTGAATTGAGAGTGAGAGAAACACGCTCAGGATAAAAAAAAAAAAAAAATTAGTAATCAGGCCAAGATCTCTGTGAAGGGCATTTTATTCATCAATGCAATAATGGGCGCACATCCCCCACTGACAAGGGAGAAATTGGACAGCTAGTCAGTGAAATTCATTCTGTTATATACCCTGGATCCGACACAGGCAAAGCTTCTCCTGGCTCTCTTTGGTTGAGCATCTCAGGCTCACAATCTTCTGACGCTGGTGCTACCTTACATTTCCATGCCATGTCTGATACCAACCCTTTGTTTTTTGTTATCTTCTGTACTTCTATGGCAATAGGAGGACAATGTTATCAAAAATCAGTGCACTCCTTC
>NW_011167247.1:0-355 GCF_000146605.3 Meleagris gallopavo
CACGGGCAGCTTTTCTCTCTGCCTTGTTGCCAGGCTCTGCTCTTCTGATGAGCCTCGTCCTGCCCTCCTGCTCTGCCATGACAGAGGCACCTGGGGATGGCTGCGGCTGCCTCTGTGAGAGATGGTTGTTGGGAAGCTTGAAGGTTTCAGAATATTCAGCATCAAACTCTTGCTCAGAGTGAGAAGCTGCAAAGGACTGCAACGTGTTGCAGACGCTTCCAGTAGCTTCTCGAGTGGCTCTAGGGGAAGCCTGCGAAGACACTTTGTCAGAGGCTTCCATTCCGGGGAAGGGTTTCCCACTTCCTAACAATCTTTGTCTGATGCTGAGGGAGGGCCTCCTTAACGCACTGGCAGG
>NW_011167248.1:0-381 GCF_000146605.3 Meleagris gallopavo
CAAGGCATACTCCAAAGGAAGCATCCCCAGGTTCACATGCTGCCCCCTACTCTTCCCCAGCCCTTAAATGGGATCAGGAGGGTGGAGCCTGGCTCTGCCAAACTCCACAGCCAAACTGCCCACAGCTGTGCTCGCACGGCTGCACCCCGCCCCAGGTGCGGGTTCTACAAAAACAGGAGGGCAAGGGAATGCCCAGGCAAAGGCAAGGGCCAAGAGAACATGGAAGGTAATGCCAAGGAATGACGGCCCAGACAATACGGCAGGGAACGCCAAAACTGAATGCCGACATGAACGTGGCAACTACAAAGCCAAGGGGTCATTAGGCCAAGAGAATGGGGCAAGGAACACAAAAATAGGAGGACAAGAGAATGTAATAGTGAA
>NW_011167249.1:0-566 GCF_000146605.3 Meleagris gallopavo
CATTTGGTTGCCCTTGTACAGTGAGTTGCACTGTTTCTTGTGCATGCGCACAAATGATGACAAGATACCGAGAATTCAGAACTGCTGCCTCCAGTGCTGGAGGTTCTGTGCCTGACAGAGTCTTAAAACATCCTGCTTTTTCTCTTACCGTAAGACACAATGGTAGAACTGAACTGGTGGGATTAGTACCTCCAGTCTATTCACGTATATTGAAGGAAAAAATTGCTGGAACAGAGGTGCCATTGGTTTATCCTTAGGGTTTATTCCAAGGCTGCGTGCTCTGAAATGCTGGTACAGTTTGAGTGTCGGAAGTGGCCATGACTTTCTGCTGGTATCAGTTCATTCCGGGGGAATAACTGCAGCTGACTGCAGCGTTGGTTTTGTTGTTCCATCCCCACAAAAGGTATTCTGAGAATCTGTTTTTTTCTGTTCCTATTATTAGTATTACTGCATTATTAGGATGATGGCTCATTGATGATGTACGTAGATTGCTCTGAAAGGAATGCCTCCTATTTATTTCCATAGAAATGACAACAGATACATAGAGTGAGTTCTCAGCTACAAAA
>NW_011167250.1:0-390 GCF_000146605.3 Meleagris gallopavo
AGTCGGATCACATCGCAAACCTACCTGCATACAAGCAGCGCACCAACATGGGGTGCATGATGTTCATTACCTGCTGGACACATCTCACACCACTGACTGGAGGAGCCCAGGCAATCCTTCAACTCCATCAGGCTGCAAAATGAAATCAGAAGAGACGCAGAACATAATTTAAAACACAACAAGGATGCACACAATGCCCTTAAAAAACACCCACCGCATGGATGCAATTAGTACATAGCCCTATTAATTACAGCCATCCAGCTTGAGATCCTCCAGAAAAGCAGAGCTCACAGCTCTGAAATCAAGCAGGAATCACTCACCCCATTCTAAGGGCTCACCCCACACCCCAAAGGAAGCAGTCTCCAGATTCAGATGCTGCTCTTACACCTA
>NW_011167251.1:0-560 GCF_000146605.3 Meleagris gallopavo
GTAGAAGAATCAAATAACTGCAACTTTGGATTTGAAGCACAATTCACAGAATCATAGAATGGCTTAGGTTTGACCTTAAAGATCATTTGGTTCCACCCTTGCCACAGGCGGAGTTGTCCCTCACCAGATCAGGCTGCCCAGAGCCCCATCCAGCCTGGCGTTGAATGTCTCCAGAGATGGGGGCATCCACAGCTTTTCTGTGCAACCTGTTCCAGCACCTCACCACCCTCTGAGTAAAAAATTTCTTCCTAGCATCTAACCTAAATCTACTCTTTTTAGTTTAAAGCCATTCCCCCTTGTACTGTCAGTATCAGACCATGCAAAAAGTCAGTTTCTGCTGCATATAAGCTCCCTTCAAGGCCACAATGAGGTCTCCTCTGAGCCTTCTCTTCTCCAAGCTAAACAAGAAAAAGTTCCTCAACTTATCTTTATAGAAGTGGTACTCCAGCTCATTGATCATCTCTGTGGCCCTCCTCTGAATGTGCTCTACATCCCTGCTGTACTGGAGGCTCTAGGCTTGGACACTTTACTCCAGCTGGGTCCTCACGAGAGCAGAGTAG
>NW_011167252.1:0-611 GCF_000146605.3 Meleagris gallopavo
CAACTTGATCTAGCTGTGGATGGTCAGCATGGGGGAGTCGGATCACATCGCAAACCTACCTGCATACAAGCAGCGCACCAACATGGGGTGCATGATGTTCATTACCTGCTGGACACATCTCACACCACTGACTGGAGGAGCCCAGGCAATCCTTCAACTCCATCAGGCTGCAAAATGAAATCAGAAGAGACGCAGAACAGAATTTACAACACAACAAGGATGCACACAATGCCCTTAAAAAACACCGCATGGATGCAATTAGCACATAGCCCTATTAATGACAGCCATCCAGCTTGAGATCCTCCAGAAAAGCAGAGCTCACAGCTCTGAAAGAAAGCAGGAATCACTCACCCCATTCTAAGGGCTCACCCCACACCCCAAAGGAAACAGTCTCCAGATTCACATGCTGCTCTTACACCTAGCAGCCCTTCAGTGCACTTGCCATCCCCCAAAAAGACAAGATCACAGCCCAGAAAGAAAAAAAGAAACCACTTACCCCATTCCAAGGACCAATACTCCCCCACACTCTCAAGTGAAGGAAGCAGCTTCCAGGTCCAAATACCTACCAGCCCTTAAGTACGCTCAGGGTTCCCTGCTAAAAAACAGAGAGA
>NW_011167253.1:0-545 GCF_000146605.3 Meleagris gallopavo
CAAAAGTCTGGGAGTAAGTGTCATCATGAGGAATGTAATGGAGTGTAATTGGGAGGAACTGGGAGGAATTTCTCGGAGTCGTGGTCTTTGTGGGTGCATATGTCCCATTTAGGGAAGGAAAGGAGTATTTCTTAGCAGAACTGCCATAGCACTTAGGGAAAATGTCCTATCCTTGGGAGACAAGTGGTATTTGTGGGAGAAGATGTCCTATTCTTGGTTGCAAGTGTCCTATTTGGACTTGTCATCTAGTCTTTTTGGGAGAAAACGTGCGGTAGTTTGAAGAAAACAGGTATGCTGGGAGAAAATACCATCTTTTTGGAAGTCACAGGCCCAAGTTCCAAGTGAAATGTGGTATTTCTGGAGAAATGACAAGTACGTGGAGAAAGTGGCAATGTGGAAAGCTGACTTCTATTGGAGGCAAGTGTGGTATTTTGGGAGTAGAAGGTCGTTGGGAGAACGGGTGTAGAGTGGAGAATCGTCTGTGAGGAGTCGCCTACGTGACGTACTCGCGAGCACGACGTAGGGAGTAGGAGAGACGAGAGACG
>NW_011167254.1:0-496 GCF_000146605.3 Meleagris gallopavo
AGGGCTGGTAGGTATTTGGACCTGGAAGCTGCTTCCTTCACTTGAGAGTGTGGGGGAGTATTGGTCCTTGGAATGGGGTAAGTGGTTTCTTTTTTCTTTCAGGGCTGTGATCTTCTCTTTTTGGGGGATGACAAGTGCGCTGGAGGGCTGCTAGGTGTAAGAGCAGCATGTGAATCTGGAGACTGCTTCCTTTGGGGTGTGGGGTGAGCCGTTAGAATGGGGTGAGTGATTCCTGCTTGATTTCAGAGCTGTGAGCTCTGCTTTTCTGGAGGATCTGAAGCTGGATGGCTGTAATTAATAGGGCTATGTGCTAATTGCATCCATGCGGTGGGTGTTTTTTAAGGGCATTGTGTGCATCCTTGTTGTGTTTTAAATTATGTTCTGCGTCTCTTCTGATTTCATTTTGCAGCCTGATGGAGTTGAAGGATTGCCTGGGCTCTCCAGTCAGTGGTGTGAGATGTGTCCAGCAGGTAATGAACATCATGCACCCATGTTG
>NW_011167255.1:0-348 GCF_000146605.3 Meleagris gallopavo
ATTACTGGGGGAGAATCCTTGTATTTCTGGTAGGAAACGTGTTTTGGGTGAGAAAACTGGTGTTTCTGGAACAAAATGTAATATTTCAGGGAGAAAGCTGCTATTTCTGGAAGAAAACGTGATATTTCTGGGGAGAATACTGCAATTCCTGGCAGAAAATGTCACATTACGTGGGGGAGAATCCTTGTATTTCTGGTAGGAAACGTGTTTTGGGTGAGAAAACTGGTGTTTCTGGAACTAAATGTAATATTTCAGGGAGAAAGCTGCTATTTCTGGAAGAAAACGTGATATTTCTGGGGAGAATACTGCAATTTCTGGGTGAAAATGTCACATTACTGGGGGGAGAAT
>NW_011167256.1:0-503 GCF_000146605.3 Meleagris gallopavo
AGCCAGTAATTTCTGAAGAGCTAAAGAGGTTTTTTTTCAAAATTACAGTGCATACCATTTATGTTTTGTAGAATGTTCAGCTAAATTTATCTTGAATACTTTGGAGTGTTGTATTTTGTTCTGAACTAAGTTGCTTCACAGCTAAGCCTCATTCTGGAATTTTGAGTTCCTAGAAGTACTGGGAAGAGCAGCTTTCAGCAACTTCCTGGTAGTGAAGCAGCTTTGCAATAACACACTAGTCATTTCAGAGCTCCTAGCAACCTGTTGTTTAGCAGTTTCATGTGGTTAGTTCTTGCCGTATCAAACATGTAGGCTATGGGTCTAATTAAATGTCTACTGTTTTGTAGTATTTTTTGCCTTTTTCTCTCTATTAAGGACTTGTTAACTTTACCACCCAAAACAAACTGAAATTGCAAAAAACATCTCCTTATCTAAAGCTTTTGGTTTGTTGTTTACTTTATTTTTATTATTTTATACTCTTCTCATGGCTCCTCTATTCTTTC
>NW_011167257.1:0-484 GCF_000146605.3 Meleagris gallopavo
GGGGTGGGGCTAAGCAAATGAAGGGGGCGTGGTCAACGAGGCGGGTGGGGCTTATAAAATGATTATACCTAGAAAGGGGTGGGGCTAAGAGGAGGGGCGTGGTCAGGGGCGGGGCCAAGGGAGGTGCATGCTCCTTTATGGGGTCCCCAATCCCTCTTGGTGGGGCTCCGACCCCTTTCCTTGTCCCCCCCTCTGCTCCCTAAGGCCCTTTTTGGGGGGGTCTCTTAATTCTCTGTGCCTTTACAGAGGTTCCCCAGTGGAACTGCTCCCCCCCCCCTTAAATTTTTTCTTAAAAGGGCCCACTCCCCCTTTTTATAGGCACCCCCCCCCCCCTGCTTTTTTTCTCCACTCTTCCTTATGGCATTCCACCTTTCCCCCCAATTAACCCCTTTAATTACGCAGACTCACGTAGCTCGTTAAGAAACCCCTTCTCCCCTTCCCCTCTTAGTTTCTCCCCTCAATCTGTGCCCTGTTGCTATCAGAC
>NW_011167258.1:0-546 GCF_000146605.3 Meleagris gallopavo
AACAAGTAAAACTGGCAGTTCAACAAGCCCAGGCATTGGGTGTATTTGATCCTACCCTCCCAGCCGAGTTGGATGTTTGCGTCACTCAAGATGGCTTTGGTTGGGGCCTGTGGCAACGCCAGAGTTCTGTTTGGACCCCCATTGGTTTCTGGGCTCAGATCTGGCATGGAGCAGAAGAAAGATACAGTAGGATTGAAAGACAGTTATTGGCTGTCTATTCGGCATTGCAGGCAATAGAGCCAATAACTCCAAACGGCTGAAGTTATAGTCAAGAGCACTCTGCCGATTCAGGGGTGGGTAAAAGATCTGACCCACCTTCAGCCAATGGGCAGAACTGCGAGCCGTGTGGATGGTTATAACTAAGGAACCCGGTGATGGTATCCTGAACACCTGTACGGATAGTTGGGCTGTGTACCGAGGGCTCACTCTGTGGATTGCACAGTGGGCCACCCAGGAATGGACTATCCATGCCCGGCGATCTGGGGCAAGGACATGTGGTCAGACATATGGAATACAGTCCAAACCCAGGACTGTACGTGTCTACCA
>NW_011167259.1:0-507 GCF_000146605.3 Meleagris gallopavo
AGGGGGACTAACATCCCCCGTCACGCCATGAACTGTGCTAGGGCCAATTCTTTTGCTTCCGATGGCTCAGGCGTCGTGGCCCGAGACACTTGAGGCGGCTTTTTTTTTCCTATTAGGGACAACGAAGTCTTCTAGGTTCCATGCTGTTGTTGGTATCCTCTCTATAATTCTTACCCTTGGTTTCTTAGGGTAGTTTTGAAATGTTTGATTGTCCTTTAGCTGTCTCCAAAGCTGGAGAAGGACATGGTTGGGCTGGCGGTCAATCTTAGCAAATTGGACCGCAGCTCGAATTAGGTCATTAAACATTTGTTTTCGGGAAACCCTTATGGGTCCCGATCGAGGAGCTCGAATAGCCGGCGTCTTGGTTTTAGTCACCGGCAGGACCTCAGCTTCTTCTAACATGCGAATGTTGCGCCTGGTCCGTAGGCGTTCTGTCTCCCCCAGATCAGCAACTGTCCGAGCAGCCTGCTGAACTACGGTTTCCGAGGTCACCAGAGGGTTTAATAT
>NW_011167260.1:0-625 GCF_000146605.3 Meleagris gallopavo
AGTGTGTGCTTTCTGGTCTTGTCTTTTGTTGCGAGGAGGTTCACTTCAGACTCAGATTTTCTATGGAGTATTTGTGGTAGTAAGGATCCACTTAAGAACCATTTAAATGTATTTCAGGCTGTCCTATGGCTGAATTTAATAGAATCAACCCTTTTAACGATTATTAATAATGTTAAACTGATGATCAACATATATCTGCAGACATCATTGTGGGAAACAAACGACCTTTTCTTCAGTCTGCCAACTGCTAGCACTCCCTGAAGAGATGCACAGCCAGAGAATTTACTTGATTTTAGAATGTTCTCAAAACAGATTAACTTCATAACATAAATTGTTGTATTCCTCTTGCTTTGTCTGAGGCTCTTACATAGTCTAAGATCTTTTCACAAAATATTTGTTTTTCAAGTAGAGTAAAAGACTTACACAGTAGGGGAAAGTCCAGCACAGGTTATTATTGTTACTCCCATGAGAGATCACAGTTGCTCTGCTACTGAAGCAGGCAATTAATTTTGTTGGTACATGATACTGAAAAAGCAGCTGACAATGGCTGATGGAAGAAATGAGTTATACTGGCCATTCAGAATACTTTAGTGGTCATTGTGATATGCATAGGAAATGCTTTCTT
>NW_011167261.1:0-362 GCF_000146605.3 Meleagris gallopavo
TTTTTTTTCCCCTTATTTTTCCTTTACTGCATTTTTCTCTTTGCTTTCCACTGTTTTCTTCATTTTCTCATTTTTTCTTTGCATTCCTTTCTTCCCATTAGTTTTTCTTTTCTAAGAGTAATCCTTTTCATTTTCCTTCTTTTCAAAAGATTTTTCTGGGCTTTGTTTCACTTCTATGATTTTTTCTTTCTTTTCGTTTTTTTTTTTTTTTCCCATTGCTTTGGTTTCCTCTTTTGTTTTCCATTCCAAGTTTGCTTTGCACTGCTTTGCATTGTTTTTTAGTTCTCGTTCTTTCCTTTGCTTTCCCTTACTTTCTTGATTGCTCCTTCTCTTTTTTTTTCCTTGCTTCTTGTTTTTTTTTT
>NW_011167262.1:0-470 GCF_000146605.3 Meleagris gallopavo
CTGCTGCTGGCGGCGCTCCGCGATCCGCATCCCCAGCCGCGCAGCGCCGGGAGCGCGCAGAGCCGTGAGTCACCGCGGGTCCGTCCGCTGGGGACGAGGACCGTGGGAATCAAACTCTCCCCCGGCGCAGCGGTCAGAGCCGCGCCTCGGACACTCTCTCCTCTTCAGCGCAAACTCGGCTACGAGAGGAAGGAGCCCGTCCGGCTCGGACGCAGCCGCCGGGGCGTCCAGCAGCGGCGGGGCCCGACAGGACCGGTGGGGCCACCACCCCCCGAGTTGCAGGCTGCCGAACAACTGCGCAGAACAACACAGAGTAACGCAGCGTTCCGCAGCCCGGCCCGTCCCAACGCGTCCCGTCCCGCAGCCCGCCCGGTGCCAGCAGGTGCCCGCGCAGCCCCACCTGGATGTTCCTCTTCTCGCAGGCGGGCCCGGTGCCCTGCACCACGCTGTCCAGCACCGTCACCATGCCC
>NW_011167263.1:0-611 GCF_000146605.3 Meleagris gallopavo
ATTTGTGGGGAGACTGGTATCTGTTTCGGCTGCCAAGGGGTTGCCTACCGGCTCTGGAGAGGAGTGTGAAGACATTAGGCACAGGTTAGCCATCGGCATTCATACTGCACAGAAGGGACTGTGGGTGGGGAGCAGGGAACCGCAAAGGTCTGGTGTGTGAGGGCTTCCCAGAAAAGAAGACCTCCAGAGGTCCATCAGCTCTCCCCAGCGACTTGTCTGGCCATAGGGCTGACACCCAGCCGAGACTCCCATGCAAAATGGGGCCTGCCGCAGGGGCGGTGAGCCCCACGGGCTGCCCCGAGCTGTCCTGTGAGGCTGGAAAAGCGGTGCAAGAATCAGAGCCCTGCAGGGTGATGCTCTGCAAAACGAGCCTGCATCCCTTTCTCTGCGCTCATGCCGTGTCATTTCCAGGGAACGGGACAAACGGCCTCAGCTTCCACGGGAACAGAGTGATTTCCACAAAAGCGCTTCTGTCCATCTGGCAGCCTGTGTGTCAAATGGTGACCAAAGGTGGCGCTGAAGGCACCTGCGATGACAACAACATCTTCTACTGGGTGGACACCAACCTCTCCCAGATCATCACCTCCATCACCATCATTTTCTAGCAGTCA
>NW_011167264.1:0-397 GCF_000146605.3 Meleagris gallopavo
TCAGTAGCTGGGATGAGGGAACACCCACCACCAAAACATGCTAGGGGATGAAAGGACTGAGCGTAGTCCTGCTCCATAAGGCCTGGGAGTACTGGTGGGTGGGAGCTGGACACAAGCCAGCAGTGGGCCCTTCCAGCCCAGAAAGCCAACCGTATCCTGGGCTGCATCCAAAGATGCGCAGTCAGCGGGCGAAGGGAGGAGATCCCCATCCCTCTGCTCCGCGCTGGTCAGGCCTCACCTGCAGTGCTGCGTCCAGATGTGGAGTCCTCAGTGCAGGGAGACATGGAGCTGTGCGAGTGCATCCAGAGTACAGCCACAAACACGAACCCAAGGATGGAACCCCTCTCCTGTAAGCAAGGAGAGCTGGGCTGTTCAGCCTCCTGGAGAAGTGAAGGCT
>NW_011167265.1:0-356 GCF_000146605.3 Meleagris gallopavo
CAGCTTGGTGTCCTTAGGGTGCACTCAACCCCACTGTTGATGTCCCTGATGAAGGGGAAACCCAGATGCTTGTACAAACTGGGCGTAGAAGCCCTTGGGAGCAGCCCTGCGGAGGACTCGGGGATCCTGGTGGACAAAGAGCTGGACATAAGCCAGTAGTGTGCACTTGCAGCCCAGAAGGCCAACTGTATCCTGGGCTGCACTCAAAGAGGAGCGACCAGCAGGGAGAGGGAGGTGATTGTCCCCCTCGACTCGGCTCTGGTGTGCGGCCCCATGTGCAGCACTGCGTCCAGGCCTGGGGCTCCGAGCACGGGAATGATGTGGAGCTTTTGGAGCAGGTCCAGAGAAGGGCCAGT
>NW_011167266.1:0-457 GCF_000146605.3 Meleagris gallopavo
GGAGTTATTTCAGCCCTCCATGGGCTGATCTGGAGAAAGGCTGTGCCAAGGTATTACAGATATCTTCTGATGTGTCTGAAGAATTTTTGGCCTGCGGAGTAGGGATAATTCTGCAGAGCTGGTGGTTTGCTTGATTAATCTGAAAGACAAGAAAGATCAATAAATGACAAAAAACAAAAAAAAAAGCAGATATATTGACAGCTACATTATGTACTACACGATTCCTTTCAGCTATATATATATGTATATTAAATAAGAAAGTGTAGAGCTGCCTGTTCCCTTATCCATCCTTTCTAGCTCCAGGTTAAATAAGAATGCTATTCCTGTCAACTGGAAGATGTATTCTGGGAAAGAATGGTTTTCAAACTATTTGCTTTTCTTTAAGACATTTTAGTTATGGAAACAACAACAACAACGACAACAACAAGAAAGCAAAAAAATAAACAAACAACAACGT
>NW_011167267.1:0-608 GCF_000146605.3 Meleagris gallopavo
AGGACTGCCGTGAGCAGGAGAAAATTGCTGCCGGCCCTTCTGGCTCGGGAGCTGCAAGCCACGTGGCGGACGGACAGCAGCTCGCGGCTGAGCGAAGGAGGCGGCCCGCTCCTGCCTGCCCCTCTGGGCTCCGAGGGGCGGGGGGCGGGAAGCAAAGCTCACCCCGCGGCCTCTGCCGGGGCAGCCCGTCACTAACTGCTCTGCTCTCGCCTTTTAGGTTTGGAGGCACGTGCCTGGCAGCATGGACGGAGCCCTGGGTGGGGACGTGGAGACCTCATCGCCCACGCGGCCTCATCTCGGCCCAGTTCCCCAGCCCCGGGCCCCAGTACTCCATCCCGGGACAACAGGTACGGCGACCATCCCCAGGGCGGGACGCGCATCGGGGACGTCACGGGGCAGAGCAGCTCCCGAGCCTTTCCCCGTCCTGTCGGAGCCTCCCGCAGACTCGGCTTGGCAGCTGCACGGAGGCGCTCCGGGGGCTCTCGCTACGGAGCGCCTGCGCGCGTGGTGCGGGAAGGCCTTTGGAAACTACTGGCTACAGGCAGCGTGTGGCCAAAGCTCCGCTCTCTTTTTCCCGTGACTTTGCAAAGCACTGGCAGGCGTTTGCA
>NW_011167268.1:0-454 GCF_000146605.3 Meleagris gallopavo
ATTGGGTTTTTTTCCAGTGTTGTTTTATTTTCCCTTTTGTTTCTATTCTTGGAACTGCTTTTTCCTTTCCTGAGCGTATTCCCCTCTGTTTGTGAGGATTTCAAGTGATTTTGCTTTGCTCTCCTTGGCTTTTTATTACTTACTCTTTCTTTTCTTTGGCTGGTTTTTCCTGGCTTTGGTTTGCTCTTTGGTTATTGTTAGTATGCTGGCCTTGCATTGCTGTTAAATTTTCCTTCTTTCTTTCCATTGTTAAGCACTGGTGAGCTTTTGTTCTCTCTTTACTTTGCTAGGATTCTTTGCTTTGCCATGCTAGGGTATTGAATTCATTGGCTTTCCTCTTGTATTTCTCACCCTCGCTTGGCTTTGCTTCGTTTTCATTCCTTGTTTTGTTTTGTTCTTTTTTTTTATTTTTATTTTTTTCTTGTTAGTTGTAGTTTTTTTGTTTGTCTTTTGC
>NW_011167268.1:8686-9513 GCF_000146605.3 Meleagris gallopavo
GGCCCTAAAAGCTCGTGCAGAAGGGTAAGCCTTCACAATGATCAGTAATAGTGAATAGCAGCACTGAACCGTCATCCAGAGCGGGAGCAGGCTGAGCTTGTCTGCTTCCAGGGCTGCTCTCAGGCCCAGGGCTGGTGAGCAGCTGCAGGGCCCGTCGTCACCATGGCAACGCACTGTGACATCACAATGGTTCCAGCAGCCCGGGTGATGGCACCTATGTCATCCGTTGGCCTGTTGAGTTTTTTCCATTCCTCCTGCCCTCTCTAGGCTTTTGTGCAGTGCTTGCTGCATTTGCAGCTCCTTCTCGGTTTCCCAGGTGGTTCCACGCCTCGTGGGCATCCGTGCCTCTTGCCTTGTGCTGGCCTGGAGGCTTTTGCTCTGCTGGCTGGGTGGATCCATGCCCGGTAGCTACCCTTCCCTCCTCCTTGGCATGACTGCCAGTGCTTTGCCTTCCTCCAGAGAGGTGTTTTGTTCCGACTGGCAGCCACAGACTCCTTCTGGGCTGGCGACCCTGCAGGTGCATGTGTGGTGGAGGCAGCAGCATGCCCAGTAGCTACCCTTTCCTCCTCCCGGGCACGGATGCCAAGATTTTGGCCTCCTGCACACTCGGTGGTCATCTGTGCTGTGCCATGACCTTGTATTTTTTTGCATTTTCATGTTGCTGCAGAGGCTGCTGCTGCTGCATGGGTTGATGTTGGTTTCCTCGGTTTGTTTTCCATGTTGTTTTTCTGTGGTTTCTGCCTTGGTTTCCTGCTCCTTCTGCATTGCAATGCATTGGGTTTTTTTCCAGGGTTTGTTTTTATTTTCCCTTTTGTTTCTATTCTTGG
>NW_011167269.1:0-461 GCF_000146605.3 Meleagris gallopavo
GTGGTCTTACTGTTGTCACTTGCTCGAGCAGGAGAACGTCTTCTTTTGATGGCTGAGACATTAGATGCCACCGGCTGGGAGGAAATCAAGTTGATGAGCCCCTCCAATAGGCTGTTTTGGGGATTCTGGTCCCCATTTGATGTATCCGTTACCTCCACGGATTTATCAGCTTCAGGCACGGTTGATAGTTTGTCTATTATATCTTCTTGTTTGTTCTCCATTCTGTCCAGTCTTTTCAGCTACTTTTGTAATGGCTGAAACACAAGCTCGCAGAGGGCTTAAATGTAACTCAAAGTCTTGAAGTTTATTAACCAATTCACTTAATAAGGGGTCTTCTTTCCCTCTGCCATACATTGCTGCAAATGTGCTGGCGTACCTTTCTGGTGCGGTCTTTGTGAATGTACGCCACATGTTGGTGTACACCTGACTCTCTCGGAGTCATGCTCTTGGTCTGGCTCGTC
>NW_011167270.1:0-360 GCF_000146605.3 Meleagris gallopavo
AAAAGATGGCATTTACTCCCAGAAACACCAGCTTTCTCACACATTCCTCACCTTTTCCCCCCCACATAAGACCTTTCCACCCAGAAATGACAGTTCTCTTAGGAATACCTCCCAATTCCCCCTAATCTGCTACACCACACTCCGCACTATGACACGTTCTCCCCAAACTAGGACACTTTCTCCCAGAAAGGCCGCTTTTTCCCCCCAAAGTACACCGTTGGCTTCCAAAAAGAACACATTCTCCCCAAGAAATACCACCCTTCTCCAATACAATGACATTACCTCCAAGTAATGCTACCTTGGGCCCAAACATTGGACAGCTTCTCCCACAAGTACTACCTTTCCATCCAAAAGAGGACA
>NW_011167271.1:0-391 GCF_000146605.3 Meleagris gallopavo
TCCCTTGGAGCCTTCACTTCTCCAGGAGGCTGAACAGCCCAGCTCTCCTTGCTTACAGGAGAGGGGTTCCATCCTTGGGTTCGTGTTTGTGGCTGTACTCTGGATGCACTCGCACAGCTCCATGTCTCCCTGCACTGAGGACTCCACATCTGGACGCAGCACTGCAGGTGAGGCCTGACCAGCGCAGAGCAGAGGGATGGGGATCTCCTCCCTTGGCCCGCTGACTGCGCATCTTTGGATGCAGCCCAGGATACGGTTGGCTTTCTGGGCTGGAAGGGCCCAGTGCTGGCTTGTGTCCAGCTCCCACCCACCAGTACTCCCAGGCCTTATGGAGCAGGACTACGCTCAGTCCTTTCATCCCCTAGCATGTTTTGGTGGTGGGTGTTCCCTC
>NW_011167272.1:0-313 GCF_000146605.3 Meleagris gallopavo
AATCATACTGTATCTCTCTTCTGCTCCGTGCCAAACCCGAGACCAGAAACCAATGGGGGTCCAAACAGAACTCGGGCGTTGTTGCCACAGGCCACAACCAAAGCCATCTTGAGTGATGTGAACATCTAACTCGGCTGGGAGGGTAGGATCAAATAGACCCAATGCCTGGGCTTGTTTAACTGCCAGTTTCGCCTGTTGAAAAGCGTCCTGTTCTGTTTCCCCCCAGTCCCCAAGCTGCCCCTTTTTTGTGAGTCTAGACAGTGGTCTTAGCAGCTGCGCTAGGTGAGGTATAAAAGAACGCCGATAACCCAAT
>NW_011167273.1:0-764 GCF_000146605.3 Meleagris gallopavo
CCCTATTCACAGATGGATCGTGTTGTATTGTGGGGAAACACCGCAGATGGAAAGCCGCTGTGTGGAGCCCCACACAACAAGTTGCAGAGGCCACTGAAGGAAAAGGAGAATCAAGCCAATTTGCAGAGGTAAAGGCTGTCCAACTGGCCTTGGATGTTGCTGAACGGGAGAGGTGGCCAATGCTTTATGTTTACACTGACTCGTGGATGGTGGCAAAATGCTCTATGGGGGTGGTTACAGCAGTGGGAGCAAAACAACTGGCAAAGAAAGGGTAAGCCTATTTGGGCTGCTGACCTGTGGAAAGATATTGCTGCCCGAATAAAGAATATGGTTAATAAAGGTGCGTCACGTAGATGCCCATGTGCCCAAGAATAGGGCTACTGAAGAGCAGCAAAATAACCATCAGGTAGACAGAGCTGCCAGAATTGAGGTGGCCCAAACAGATCTGGACTGGCAGAACAAGGGTGAATTATTTCTAGCCCGATGGGCCCATGAGACCTCAGGCCATCAAGGGAGAGATGCGACATATAAGTGGGCTAGAGACCGAGGGGTGGATTTAACTATGGATGCTATTGTGCAAATCATTCACGACTGTGACACGTGTGCCACAATTAAACAAGCCAAGAGAATGAAACCTCTCTGGGAGGAAGGGCGATGGCAAAAGTACAAATATGGGGAGGCATGGCAGGTTGATTATATCACCTTGCCACGATCTCGTAATGGTAAGCGTTATGTGCTCACCATGGTGGAGGCAACAACTGGGT
>NW_011167274.1:0-655 GCF_000146605.3 Meleagris gallopavo
CCGTTAACCATTCTGTTATAGACCGGTTCTCCTTAAGATATTGATTATCTGCATATAACCTCTGCCTGAGAGCAGGATGCACAGTCACGGTGGCCAGCTTGTTTATTTTCTGGCCATTCACCCAAACACTTTCTGCCCCAGAATCCCACGTCTTCATAACCAAGCTGGTACAGTTTCTGTAGGCTTTTGCCAAAATCCCTGTACCCAACCCATCAATTCCATTGCCGTGTACGGCTGGGCTGTTGCATGGAAATGCGTGAGGGTAGGGGGCCAATGATCAGGCAGCAGCTGTGCCGGTCTGTCCTGTACTTTTTTGTTTTCTGAGTTATGACAGGACAGATTTTTTAGCGGATCTGTTGAAATTGTAATTTCGAGATCTAATTTAGATTTTTTTATTTTCCTGGTCAACGCAGTCTGTTGATTCAGGATTCTGGTCATCGTGTATTGACATGTTACAAACTTGACTTATTGGAATATGTAGAATTGGGTTCTTCCCTGTTAATATGCCAACTTATTGCTCTAACATTTCAATATTGTTTTTCAAAAGCTGGTTTTCATTCTTTAAAGTATTATTCCTCGTTTCAGCATGATTTAAAGTATTTAATAGTGGTCATGCCATTGTGGAGGCAGCCAGTTGTCTTTCCTTTGTGATCAA
>NW_011167275.1:0-561 GCF_000146605.3 Meleagris gallopavo
GGGAAAATGGAGGTGAAATCTAAGGAAAATGTCTTGTACAGTGAGGGTGCTGATGCAGTGGCACAGGTTGCCTTTCAAGGTGAGCCTGGCTCAGACTCTGAGCAACTTGATCTAGCTGTGGATGGTCAGCATGGGGGAGTCGGATCACATCGCAAACCTACCTGCATACAAGCAGCGCACCAACATGGGGTGCATGATGTTCATTACCTGCTGGACAGATCTCACACCACTGACTGGAGGAGCCCAGGCAATCCTTCAACTCCATCAGGCTGCAAAATGAAATCAGAAGAGACGCAGAACATAATTTAAAACACAACAAGGATGCACACAATGCCCTTAAAAAACACCCACCGCATGGATGCAATTAGCACATAGCCCTATTAATGACAACCATCCAGCTTGAGATCCTCCAGAAAAGCAGAGCTCACAGCTCTGAAATCAAGCAGGAATCACTCACCCCATTCTAAGGGCTCACCCCACACCCCAAAGGAAGCAGTCTCCAGATTCACATGCTGCTCTTACACCTAGCAGCCCTTCAGTGCACTTGCCATCCCCCAAAAG
>NW_011167276.1:0-587 GCF_000146605.3 Meleagris gallopavo
AGGCAGTGGCACAGGTTGCCAGAGACATGGTGGATGTGCTGGCCCTTTCAAGGGGAGCCTGGCTCAGACTCTGAGCAACTTGATCTAGCTGTGGATGGTCAGCATGGGGGAGGCGGATCACATCGCAAACCTACCTGCATACAAGCAGCGCACCAACATGGGGTGCATGATGTTCATTACCTGCTGGACAGATCTCACACCACTGACTGGAGGAGCCCAGGCAAGCCTTCAACTCCATCAGGCTGCAAAATGAAATCAGAAGAGACGCAGAACATAATTTAAAACACAACAAGGATGCACACAATGCCCTTAAAAAACACCGCACGGATGCAATTAGCACATAGCCCTATTAATTAGAGCCATCCAGCTTGAGATCCTCCAGAAAAGCAGAGCTCACAGCTCTGAAAGAAAGCAGGAATCACTCACCCCATTCTAAGGGCTCACCCCACACCCCAAAGGAAGCAGTCTCCAGATTCAGATGCTGCTCTTACACCTAGCAGCCCTTCAGCGCACTTGGGATCCCCCAAAAAGACAAGATCACAGCCCTGGAAGAAAAAAAGAAACCACTTACCCCACTCCAAGGACCA
>NW_011167277.1:0-472 GCF_000146605.3 Meleagris gallopavo
TCAAGAACCAAGACTCTGCACGCTAATTTTGGATGGGTTTAACTGTGGTATCTGAAGACATTGTTTCCATCAGAATTATCCCAGCACTGTGCAGGTGTCTTCGCTGAACCCCCTGAGCTGATGTCTGAGAGCACCTGCCTCCTACAGCTGAGCCATAGGAAAACTAACTGAGCCCAGTAATTCTAATTTTTGCAGATGTTGTGAATATGCTCCCAAATGTTTCCTTTAGTGATAAGTAACGTCTCAGCACTCTGATAATCCTATCTCTGGCACAACCTGGAACCTCTCTGCAAACCTTGGCTGCCCGTTCCCAGCACCATTTCTTCCTTCCTCTCTTTAGAAGCAGTGTGGTGCAGTTCCCCGTGTTTGTGAGCAGCAGCCAGCAGGCTGCCAGAGACCCAACAGAGCTTTTCAGCGCACAGAGGGACGCGATGGGGATGGACCGTCCTTACTGCCACGCAGAAGGGAGTTT
>NW_011167278.1:0-645 GCF_000146605.3 Meleagris gallopavo
CACACCAAAATACCACACTTGCCCTCCAAGAGAAGTCAGTCTTTCCCACAGTTGCCCACTTTTCTCCCACGTACTTGTCATTTTCTCCCAGAAATACCACATTTCACTTGGAAATTGGGCCTGTGACTTCCAAAAAGATGATATTTTCTCCCAGGCATACCTGTTTTCTTCAACCAACTCACGTTTTCTCCCAAAAAGACTAGATGACAAGACCAAATTGGACACTTGCAACCAAGAATAGGACATCTTCTCCCACAAATGCCACTTCTCTCCCAAGGATAGGACATTTTCCCTACATGCTATGGCAGTTCTGCTAAGAAATACTCCTTTCCTTTCCTAAATGGGACATATGCACCCACAAAGACCACGACTCCGAGAAATTCCTCCCAGTTCCTCCCAATTACACTCCATTACATTCCTCATCATGACACTTACTCCCAGACTTTTGGACTTTTACTGCGGAAAGACCATTTCGATCCAGAATATATGCCATTGGCCCTCACAAACACCGATTGCCTCACAAAGATGTGGCACATCCCACCAGAAAGACCATTTCTAGCCCCCAAAAGATGGCATTTACTCCCAGAAACACCAGCTTTCTCACACATTCCTCATCTTTTATGTGGCACGTTCGACAGAAAGACC
>NW_011167278.1:21359-21920 GCF_000146605.3 Meleagris gallopavo
AATAGCATTCTTTGGGGAGAAGATGTCCTCTTTTGGATGGAAAAGTAGTAGTTGTGGGAGAAGCTGTCCAATGTTTGGGCCCAAGGTAGCATTACTGGGAGGTAATGTCATTGTATTGGAGAAGGGAGGTATTTCCTGGGGAGAATGTGTTCTTTTTGGAAGCCAACGGTGTACTTTGGGGGGAAAAAGCGTCCTTTCTGGGAGAAAGTGTCCTAGTTTGGGGAGAAAGTGTCATAGTGCAGAGTGTAGTGTAGCAGATTAGGGGGAATTGGGAGGTATTCCTAAGAGAACTGTCATTTCTGGGTGAAAAGGTCTTATGTGGGGGGAAAAGTGAGGAATGTGTGAGAAAGCTGGTGTTTCTGGGAGTAAATGCCATCTTTTGGGGGCTAGAAATGGTCTTTCTGGTGGGATGTGCCACATCTTTGTGAGGCAATCGGTGTTTGTGAGGGCCAATGGCATATATTCTGGATCGAAATGGTCTTTCCGCAGTAAAAGTCCAAAAGTCTGGGAGTAAGTGTCATGATGAGGAATGTAATGGAGTGTAATTGGGAGGAACTGGGA
>NW_011167279.1:0-427 GCF_000146605.3 Meleagris gallopavo
CTGCCTTGCAGATGGACAGCCCAACACAAATCGTAAGAGATGATCCCGAGGCCCTGAGGGCAATAGGAACAACTGGAGTTCCTTTCCTCCAAAAAAAGATAAGTCAGTCCCAAAATGGAGCCTGTCTTGCTCCAAAAAAATCCATGAAATCTCCCGGGTTCCTACCCCAAAGCTTTTCCACTGCTTGGATGACTCCTGACCCCACTGCAGGTGCTGGCACCACACCACCAGACTGCAGTGGCTTTGTAAACGCGGCCATGCTAGCAGAATGAGACTCAAATGGCCATGGAAACAAATTCCAGACCAGCCATCCGGTGAGCAGGGCTGTGCAGGGGAGGGCAGCATGGGGAAGAGGAGCAGGAGGCTGCTTCTCAGGTGTTTCCCATCTGCCCTGCAGATGGACTGCCTAACACAAATGGTAACAGAT
>NW_011167280.1:0-478 GCF_000146605.3 Meleagris gallopavo
TGTACAAAGGGCAGGGACTTAATCAACGCGAGCTTATGACCCGCACTTACTGGGAATTCCTCGTTCATGGGGAATAATAGCAATCCCCGATCCCCATCACGAATGGGGTTCAACGGGTTACCCGCGCCTGCCGGCGTAGGGTAGACACAAGCTGAGCCAGTCAGTGTAGCGCGCGTGCAGCCCCGGACATCTAAGGGCATCACAGACCTGTTATTGCTCAATCTCGGGTGGCTGAACGCCACTTGTCCCTCTAAGAAGTTGGACGCCGACCGCTCGGGGGTCGCGTAACTAGTTAGCATGCCAGAGTCTCGTTCGTTATCGGAATTAACCAGACAAATCGCTCCACCAACTAAGAACGGCCATGCACCACCACCCACGGAATCGAGAAAGAGCTCTCAATCTGTCAATCCTGTCCGTGTCCGGGCCGGGTGAGGTTTCCCGTGTTGAGTCAAATTAAGCCGCAGGCTCCACTCCTGGT
>NW_011167281.1:0-508 GCF_000146605.3 Meleagris gallopavo
AAGCAGGAGAGCACTCAGAAAACAGTGCTACATCTTTATCCCCTGTTGCCCGACGCTGATCTCTTTCTGCCCTGGTTCCTCACTGGCTGAGCACTGCAGCTTCACACTCTGGCTTCACTCATCACACAAATACCAAGGAAGCTCAAGTCTTTGCCGCCCAGACACAATTATCTTAATTGGTTAATTGCCTTCTAACCATTGCTTCCTTAACAAACATTTGGGCGTAACTTTCGGATGCCTGCTTTACAACATAAACATAAAACAGGGCCTCTGAATTGTTTAATTACCCCCCCTAACACTTGTGCCCCCTTTACACTGGTCATTGTTCTGGTCATCCATCTGTCCTTGCATGGAGATCAGCTCGGAAGGAGGATGGAGGGGAGCATCTTGGAGCCTGCACACGGCATCCCTCACATTCCCCACAGAGTGGGACAGCTCTGCTTTGAGTCAAGGCCCTGACTCCCTGACGGTTTTGTACATGTATTTCGCTCATGCTGCTCTAATGAAC
>NW_011167282.1:0-400 GCF_000146605.3 Meleagris gallopavo
AGGTGGTCCAGAACCTGATCTCCCATGGCAGTGTGGGATGGGAAGGGGTCTGTGGGACTGAGGAAGCAATGGCAGTCCCCACCTCACCAAACCAAAGATGAGGGCTGTGCATAATGAGCAGTTCTCAGACGAGATGGAAGCCAAAATGGTGTTGGGTACCTGAGCCTTCTCTGGTGGTAAGCAACAGAGTGCAGCCATGTGCTCTGAGCAAGGAGCACAGGTTTGTGCAAGAGGCCCGGATGCAGGGCAGTGCCTTCATGACTGTATTGTGTCCAACAGGTGGCAGCAGAGCTGCGGTGCTCCCAAGTGCCGTAACAATTGCACGGAGAGATGTGTTGGTCTCTGTGGAAACAGCAAGGAGTGGAATGTGCATTTCCCGGCATGCCCCGGAACTCACTTT
>NW_011167283.1:0-564 GCF_000146605.3 Meleagris gallopavo
AGCAGCCCACCAGCAGCGCCCAGCCAAGAAAGGAAGCTGCCGCCACGCCAAGAAAGAAGAGAGAGAACAGGCCGCAAACACCGTGCACGAAGCTGCCTGGGGCCAGCGCAGGAGCCAGCGGCAGCGGGCAAGCGGGCACTGCCAGCGAGCTGCGCGTGCACCTGAGTGAATCCATCCAGGCCGTGCACCCGCTGGGGCAGAGGGTGACTGTGGTGGGCCCGGTGCGCCGGCCACCCTCTGTGCAGCCCCAACCCTCACCCAGCGCTGGCCCCACTGCCCTCCGGCCCCGAGACGGTGGCACCAACAAGGCAGCGCCGGCACCTCCAGGCAGCACGGTGCGAGAGGAGGGCGCTGCCAAGAAGACGGCGCCGAGCTGCCCGCGCCCGTCCCAGCTGAGGAGCTCACCGCTGCGGAGGGACCTGCCATCACTACCACCACCGCCACCAGTGCCGCACCAGCAGCAGCCTCGGCCGCGGCGCCCCGTGGACTTTGTGCCCTGCATGGGGCCGCGGGCGGGCGGCGCTGCGGCACCCGTAGTGATGGAGGAGTCGCTGCCCATCACAG
>NW_011167284.1:0-438 GCF_000146605.3 Meleagris gallopavo
ACACACCCATTGTGACATCACAAAACCCAAATGACGTCACAACCCCCAAGTGATGCAATACCCCCAAAGTGACGTCACACACCCCTAAAATGACGTCACACACCCCATATGACGTCACACACCCCATGTGATGTCACACCCACCCATGTGATGTCATAACCCAAAAAAGTGACGTCACACACCTCATGTGACGTCACAACCCCCAAGTGACGTCACATGCCCAAAATACGACACAGACGCCATGTGACGTCACACCACCACATGTGATGTCACACTCCCATAATGACGTCACAACCCCCATGTGACGACACACACCCCATGTGATGTCACACCCACTCATCTGACGTCATAACTACAAAAAGTGACGTCACATACCCCATGTGACGTCACGAACCCCAAGTGACGTCACACGCCCAAAATGACGTCACACACCCATTG
>NW_011167286.1:0-813 GCF_000146605.3 Meleagris gallopavo
AAAAAGGTGACAGCACACCTCTTAGGAAGGATAGAAAGTGTGACGCGGGGAACTACCAGCATGTCAGTCTCACCTCTGTGCTGGTCACGGATCATGGAGCAGATCATCCTGGAAGTGATTCTCAAGCACACATTCCAGTGCGCCAGCACCCTGTGCGTGAAAAGCTGCCTCCTAATAACCAACCTAAACCTCCCCTGTCTCACTTGAAAACCATTTCCCCTTGTCCTATCGCTATCCACCCTCCTAAACAGCCCGTTGCCCCCCTCCTGCTTATGCGCTCCCTTCGAGTCTTGGAAGGCTGTCATGAGCTATCTCCAGAGCTTTCTCTTCTCCCACAGAAACAATCCCCAGTTCCCCTCAACATTTCTTTCTAAGAGAGGTGCTCCAGCCCTCTGATCATCTCGTGGCTCTTCTCTGGACCTGCTCCAAAAGCTCCACATCATTCCCGTGCTGGAGCCCCAGGCCTGGACGCAGTGCTGCACATGGGGCCGCACCAGAGCCGAGTCGAGGGGACAATCACCTCCCTCTCCCTGCTGGTCGCTCCTCTTTGAATGCAGCCCAGGATACAGTTGGCCTTCTGGGCTGCAAGTGCACACTACTGGCTTATGTCCAGCTCTTTGTCCACCAGGATCCCCGAGTCCTCCGCAGGGCTGCTCCCAAGGGCTTCTACGCCCTAGTTGGTACAAGCATCTGGGTTTCCCCTTCATCAGGGACATCAACAGTGGGGTTGAGTGCACCCTAAGGACACCAAGCTGTGGGCTGCAGTGACACAGCAGAGGGACGGGATGCCATCCACAGAGACCTCAACAGGCT
>NW_011167287.1:0-652 GCF_000146605.3 Meleagris gallopavo
CCATGCTGGCGCAGGGCAGCAGCTCACAGACAAGCACAGAGGCTTTGGAAGTAAATGATGGCAGAAGGTGAGGAGGAGGAGCTCAGTTCACTGATTATCACAAGCAACTGCGACACGAGCCAAACAGTAAGGAAGATAAGTGAGAAAACATCTGCTAAAGTACATAGCGAGGGGCCAGGAGATCAGGGAAAGTGAGGGGCCAGGAGCTCAGCTAAGTAATTTTAGGAAGAAGCAGCTCAGGTAGGTAAAGGAAGGGACAGCAGCTCAGGTAAGAAGAGCAGGCAAGGGAATCGTAGGCTACGGCAAGGGGGGAGGTGAGGGTAAGGGAGAAAAGAAAGAATGGGGCGGGTAGGGAAGGTTTAAGGGGAGTTTAAGCAATACTTATGATAAAAAAGAAAAATGAAAGAAAAAAAAAAACAAAGAAAAAGAAAGAAAAAAAAGAAAAAATAGAAAATTAAAAAAAGATGAAAAAGGAATAAAAAAAAGATGAAAAAAAGAGGAAAAAAGAGATCCCTTAGGCACAAACTCCTGAACGCGTCTGGGACTAAGAGTGGATCCAGCTGTGCTGAGGAACCTTACCTCTGTGGTTGGAAGAGTTCAGACAGCCATGGGGTTCGCTCTGATCCTCACGACACAGCAGGAGAGCTGTGTG
>NW_011167288.1:0-372 GCF_000146605.3 Meleagris gallopavo
AAACCTACCTGCATACAAGCAGCGCACCAACATGGGTGGCATGATGTTCATTACCTGCTGGACAGATCTCACACCACTGACTGGAGGAGCCCAGGCAATCCTTCAACTCCATCAGGCTGTCAAAATGAAATCAGAAGAGATGACAGAACATAATTTAAAACACAACAAGGATGCACACAATGCCCCTAAAAAACACCCACCGCATGGATGCAATTAGCACATAGCCCTATTAATTACAGCCATCCAGCTTGAGATCCTCCAGAAAAGCAGAGCTCACAGCTCTGAAAGAAAGCAGTAATCACTCACCCCACACCCCAAAGGAAGCAGTCTCCAGATTCAGATGCTGCTCTTACAGCTAGCACGCCCTTCAGT
>NW_011167289.1:0-641 GCF_000146605.3 Meleagris gallopavo
GGAGACTTTGCCGTAGCTGGCCGAGAATTTGTGTTTCTCCCCGAACTCCGCTTTCAGCCGTCAGCAGCGGTCTCGTGTTTCTCGCTTGCCGAGAACGGGCCACTTCAGCCGGCTGCTTTTCTCCGACGAGTGAGCGGGCTCCTGTGCGCGCATCGGAAAGGAGCGGTTTGCACTTCGCCTTGGCTACATGCAGAATGCACTACGCCTACCTCTGAATACTATGTCTCTGCCTTTATTTCGAGCCACAATTCATGCTAGTCAGGTTTCCACTGCTACACATCTGCATTCAGAGAGGAAAAGAGAGGAAGGGAAAACCCTCTCTAATAAGGCATTTGCAAGTTCGAGGAGCGACAGCTGTAGTGCTCTCAGGGAGAGCGTTTCAGAAAGTGGGGAGAGATCCTTTCAGGGCTGCGGAGAAAAACCCCCATCGCAGGTAGTGCAGGAGGCTGAATTCGCACTTGTCGGCATCGGAATCGCACTCCTTCGCTACTCACGCGTAGAAAGCGGCATTCGCGCTGAACCGCTCCGGAGACTTTGCCGTAGCTGGCCGAGAAATCGCGCTTCTCCCCGAACTCCGCTTTCAGCCGTCAGCAGCGGTCTCGTGTTTCTCGCTTGCCGAGAACGGGCCACTTCAGCCGGCT
>NW_011167290.1:0-393 GCF_000146605.3 Meleagris gallopavo
AGAAATCCCAGTTTTCTCCCAGAAATACGAGAGTTTCTTCCACAAATGCCAGTTTTCTGCCCGAAAGTATGACATTTTCTGGCAGGAACTGCAGTTTTCACCTGGAAATATGACATTTTCTCCCAGAAATACCCGTTTTCTCCCCAAAAATACGACATTTTCTCACTGACATAGGTGTTTTCTCCAAAGAAGTAAAACATTTCCTCCCAGAAATACCAGTTTTCTCCCAGAAATAGGACATTTTCTCAATGAACTTGCTGTGTCTTCTCAGAAATACCTGTTTTCTCCCAGAAATAGGACATTTTTCAACCAGAAACATGACATTTTCTTCCAGAAATACCAGTCGTCTGCCTAGAAATATGACATTTTTCCCCAGAAGTTGCAGTATTCTCC
>NW_011167291.1:0-533 GCF_000146605.3 Meleagris gallopavo
CAGGGAACCCTGAGCGTACTTAAGGGCTGGTAGGTATTTGGACCTGGAAGCTGCTTCCTTCACTTGAGAGTGTGGGGGACTATTGGTCCTTGGAATGGGGTAAGTGGTTTCTTTTTTTCTTTCAGGGCTGTGATCTTCTCTTTTTGGGGGATCCCAAGTGCACTGAAGGGCTGGTAGGTGTAAGAGCAGCATCTGAATCTGGGGACTGCTTCCTTTGGGTTGTGGGGTGAGCCCTTAGAATGGGGTGAGTGATTCCTGCTTGATTTCAGAGCTGTGAGCTCTGCTTTTCTGGAGGATCTCAAGCTGGATGGCTGTAATTAATAGGGCTATGTGCTAATTGCATCCATGCTGTGGGTGTATTTTAAGGGTATTGTGTGCATCCTCGTTGTGTTTTAAATGATGTTCGGCGTCTCTTCTGATTTCATTTTGCAGCCTGATGGAGTTGAAGGATTGCCTGGGCTCCTCCAGTCAGTGGTGTGAGATCTGTCCAGCAGGTAATGAACATCATGCACCCCATGTTGGTGCGCTGCTTG
>NW_011167292.1:0-710 GCF_000146605.3 Meleagris gallopavo
GGAGCAGAGCGTGAGGGGCGGGCGGGCTCTTACCAGCTCCTTGCGTTCCCCAGGGGTGAGAAAGGCAGAGCAAAGTTAGGAGGAGAGGAGAGGAGAGAGAAAAAACGCTGTTAGAAGGTCCGTCCCCGTGGGGCGGCCCCACATCCCTGCGCCGGCGGTGGCTGGAGGGGGGGGGGTTGAGGGGGACACAGAGCAGCACCCCTGGGTACGGCAGCACTGCCACACAGATCCCTGCGGCCACGTGGGGATGATGTGGAGAGCCTCAAAACCACCCCCATCCCCATCAAACTCAGGGCTGTGATCCACGGCCGGAGCGGGGGGGGCGTGGGAGGGGTGGTGGGGGGGGCACTGCACAGCAACTGCATGCAAAGGGAACAGCAAGGGCCTGCGATGAGAAGCAGCAGCAGCAGCGGGGCTTACTTGTGCAAACTAGCATCCGGGCGGGGGGAGCGGGGGGAAAACTGCGGTCAGTTCCGTGCAGAGCCAGGAATGGGGGGGGGGGGGAAGAGGGGGGGAGGAAGCCCCCAGGGGGGGGGCAGGGGAGCGTGGGAGGGGGGGGGGTCACCCCACAGCTCCACGCCTGCTGATGGAGAAGAGCGCGCGATGTGGGGGCGGAACCACACTGAGGGCCACGTGCCCCCTGTGATGGTTATGTGCCCCCCCCGTGTCCCCACTGCCCACAGTGACCCCCAGTGCAGCGCCGGGCGCAC
>NW_011167293.1:0-309 GCF_000146605.3 Meleagris gallopavo
GGTTTTTCTGCAGGACTCCAGGGATGGAAAGGGGAGTTGTGGGAGGAAAAAATAGGTTAGTGAGGCTTCCATGCTGTGGAAAGGGAGTCTGGGGGAGACCTCAGGGGACACGGGGCAGGGGGAAGAGGGGAATGGGGTCTCAATATTGTAGAAAGAGATTCTGGGAGGAACTTAATGGGTTGTGTGGGGGAAAGAGGTGAACAGAGTCTCCATGAGGCAGAAAGGACATCTGGGGGCAGAGGGAGGAGTGGGAGAGGAGAGCCAGGAGTTGTGGGGCTTCTATGGGGCAGAAAAGGTGGCCGGTTGGGG
>NW_011167294.1:0-568 GCF_000146605.3 Meleagris gallopavo
TGTGCTCGCAGGGCTGCACCCCGCCCCAGGTGTTGCCACAAAACAGGAGGGCAAGGGAATGCCCAGGCAAAGGCAAGGGCCAAGAGAACATGGAAGGAAATGCCAAGGATGACGGCCCAGACAATACGGCAGGGAACGCCAAAACTGAATGCCGACATGAATGTGGCAACACAAAGCCAAGGGGTCATTAGGCCAAGAGAATGGGGCAAGGAACACAAAAATCGGAGGACAAGAGAATGTAATAGTGAAAACAGTGCAAGACCAGAGACAAGCAAGACACAGAACAAAGAGGATAGGCAGCCTTCTGGGCACCATGAAGCGCAATTCAGAGCTCTGGGGGAACCCTATTGTGCCGGGCTGTGGAATGGGTAAACGGCTGGCGGGTGTGCATCGCCCTTACCTGCTGGGCGAGACAATGACCAGTCAGCAAAGTGAGGTTCCGGGGCATGGCCGGGAAATGCAGATTCCAGTTCCTTGCTGTTTCCACCGAGACCAACACATCTCTCCGTGCAGTAGTTACGGCACTTGGGAGCACCGCAGCTCTGCTGCCACCTGTTGGACACAATAA
>NW_011167295.1:0-301 GCF_000146605.3 Meleagris gallopavo
TAGGACGTTTTCTCCCATCAATACCGTTTTTCAACCAGAAATATGACGTTTTCTCCGAGAAATAGTAGCTTTCTCCCAAAATATGATATTCTGCCCGAGAAATTCCAGTTTTATCACCGAAGACTCTACGTTTTTCACCAGAAATACCTATTTTTTCCCCAAACATGACATTTTCTCCAGAAATACCAGATTTCTTCCCTTAAATATGACACCTTTTCCAAGAAATAGTACATTTTTCCCCAAAAATATGATATTTTCCCCAAGAAATGCCAGTTTTATCGCAAATATACGACATTTTATT
>NW_011167296.1:0-315 GCF_000146605.3 Meleagris gallopavo
TCTGCATTAGGCTCAAGATTTACCTTTCTTGGATGTGGCTAGTGGTTACCACGTTGTGTTAGCGATAAGTGTGAAGGGTCACTCCTGTGTGTTATGAGTAAGAGCTGCCAATTCAGAGAAATCCGTAGGAATATTCGTAGGAAAAAAAATAACAGAAAGAAACTGCAAAGAAGAAATCGAGAAAAGTGGAGAAAACATTGGAAAGCAGTCAGGAAAACTAAGGGAAAAAAAAGCAAACCACAAACCTATGACACGCAAGGCAACAAAATACAAAACAGAAAATAAATAAATAACTAAAAAAAAAAAAGAAAGAAA
>NW_011167297.1:0-351 GCF_000146605.3 Meleagris gallopavo
TGGGCCTGAGCTCAATTAGAAAACCTGGTGTTCCTGTCCTCCAAAAAAGATAAGTCAACCCCAAAATGGAGCCTGTCTTGCTCCCAGAAATTGCAGGTAATCTCCCTTCCTCTTCCCCAAAGCTTTTCCACTGCTTTGCTGAATCAAGACCCCACTGCAGGTGCTGGCACCTAACCACCTGATTGCAGTGGCTTATCAACACGGCGTTGCTGGCAGAATGAGCCTGAAATGGCCATGGAAACCAAATCCAGACCAGCAACCCGGTGAGCAGGGCTGTGCAGGGGAGGGCAGTGTGGGGGGAGAGGAGCAGGAGGCTGCTCCTCCTGTGCTTCCCATCTGCCTTGCAGATGG
>NW_011167298.1:0-484 GCF_000146605.3 Meleagris gallopavo
GTTTACCCATTCCAGAGCCCGGCACAATAGGGTTCCCCCAGAGCTCTGAATTGCGCTTCATGGTGCCCAGAAGGCTGCCTATCCTCTTGGTTCTGTGTCTTGCTTGTCTCTGGTCTTGCACTGTTTTCACTATTACATTCTCTTGTCCTCCTATTTGTGTGTTCCTTGCCCCATTCCCTTGGCCTAATGACCCCTTGGCTTTGTGTTGCCACATTCATGTCGGCATTCAGTTTTGGCGTTCCCTGCCGTATTGTCTGGGCCGTCATCCTTGGCATTTCCTTCCATGTTCTCTTGGCCCTTGCCTTTGCCTGGGCATTCCCTTGCCCTCCTGTTTTTTGTGGAACCCGCACCTGGGGCGGGGTGCAGCCCTGTGAGCACAGCTGGGGGCAGTTTGGCTGTGGAGTGGGGCAGAGCCAGGCTCCAGCCCTCCCTGATCCCATTTAAGGGCTGGGAAGAGTAGGGGCAGCATGTGAACCTGGGGAGT
>NW_011167299.1:0-342 GCF_000146605.3 Meleagris gallopavo
CACTTCAGCTCCTCTCCCTCAGTGTTAGCCACTCCTCTTCTGCTCTTCTGCTGTTCTTTCTCCCTTGTATCCTCCCTCACTCCTGCATCTGTACTCCTCTTCTGCTTTTCTTTCTTTCCCGTATCCTCTTTTTGCTCTTTTTTCTTCCCCACCATCCCGAATGCCAGCATTACGGAGTCAAATATTTTTTGATGCCAACTATCACTGTCTTTATATCATGGACTCTTCGTCCAGCCTTTGATGTATCCTGGGGCACTGCATTAAATCTGAGATGTCAGCAGACCTGCTGGATGCTTTGCTTGCCATGGGTGAGTGCTGTGCTTTTGCACATGCATTTTCATC
>NW_011167300.1:0-414 GCF_000146605.3 Meleagris gallopavo
AGGATGACAGTAGAGACAAAGCATTTAATTTATCACAAAATGGAAAGACAGTGCCAGTTAAAGTACAGATCCAGAGTATTTAATATCTCCACCACCTTAGAGCATGCCCCGTTACTGTATTTGGGGATAGGAAAGCCCCATTTTAATAGAAATCAAGACAAAGAACGTAAAAAGTATCTGTCTTAAAATTTATTATTAAAATATAACACAATACCTGCTAAGAGTTTGTTAGTTAGGCTTTTGGTTTACTTTGATTTGAGGGATGCAAGAGAAGAACAACAGGATGGAGTAAAACAGTAGATTCACCAAATCACTATATTTTAAGAATACAATGCCTAGATCCAGATTTTGGAAAAAAATGGAAAAAAAAATCAGAACTGTGAAAGTAGAAGTTTATTTCTGAATTGATTTTTT
>NW_011167301.1:0-527 GCF_000146605.3 Meleagris gallopavo
CTGTAGCAGGCTGTGATGCTGGAGACGTAGCAGTGCGTGGCCTCGCAGGGTGCTCCTTCCTCGAGTCCTGTTACTAACCCTGATAAGAGGAGCAGATAACAGACAGAGGGATCTGACTTTCTGCAGGGAGACAGACACCTGCATGACCTGTATTATTTTTCCCAAGGAGGTGCAGCAATGGGACATATCAGTATGGGAGGAAAAGGAGTTTCACCAGAACTGTAGTGATGAAAGGATTGGCACGATAAAAAGGTGCTATAAAGGAATGGAAGAGTATTTTTGACCTGTACTAGACTATGCCAGGTTTGCAGGGGAATTTTCCACCAAGGAGGGATCTCCAGTAAGAGATCCTTCTCCTGTGGCAGTCAGCCCTGAAATGGGGCCTAAGTGGTGTGCAGCCAGGCCCAGCCCTTCCAGTTGCACAGCTGAATTGCCTTCGCCTGTGCTCCCATGGCTGACCTGGTCCCTTCTGCAGGTGCTCAACCAGTGGTTCAGGCTGTGACTGGACAGTTCCCACAGAGAGTCCT
>NW_011167302.1:0-340 GCF_000146605.3 Meleagris gallopavo
CTGGTCTTTGCACTGTTTTTCACTATTACATTCTCTTGTCCTCCTATTTTTTGTTGTTCCTTGCCCCATTCTCTTGGCCTAATGTCCCCATGGCTTTGTGTTGCCACGTTCATGTCGGCATTCAGTTTTGGCGTCCCCTGCCGTATTGTCTGGGCTGTCATCCTTGGCATTTCCTTGCATATTCTCTTGGCCCTTGCCTTTGCCTGGGCATTCCCTTGCTCTCCTGTTTTTGTGGAACCCGCACCTGGGGCGGGGGTGCAGCCCTGCGAGCACAGCTGGGGGCAGTTTGGCTGTGGAGTGGGGCGGAGCCAGGCTCCACCCCTCCCTGATCCCATTGAAG
>NW_011167303.1:0-472 GCF_000146605.3 Meleagris gallopavo
GAATTTCTGGTTCAAAATGTACTATTTTGGGGGAGAATCCTGGTATTTCTGGTAGGAAACGTTGTGTTTTGGGTGAGAAAGCTGGTATTTCTGGGAGATATTGCCATATTGTTGGGGAGACAACTGGTATTTTTGGCAGAAAATGTAATATGTCAGGAGGAAAGGTGCAATTCATGGGAGAAAACGTCATTTTTGAGAGAAAACTGCCGTTTCGGAGGGAAAATGGCCTACTTCCGGGCGAAAACTGGTATTTCTGGTAGGAAACGCTGAGTTTTTTGTGAGAAAACTGGAATTTCTGGTTCAAAATGTACTATTTTGTGGGAGAATCCTGGTATTTCTGGTAGGAAACGTGTTTTGGGTGAGAAAGCTGGTATTTCTGGGAGATATTGCCATATTGTTGGGGAGACAACTGGTATTTTTGGTAGAAAATGTAATATGTCAGGAGGAAAGGTGCAATTCCTGGGAGAAAACG
>NW_011167304.1:0-361 GCF_000146605.3 Meleagris gallopavo
ATCTACGGCCAAATCTCCGGAGCGGTTCAGCGCGAATGCCGCTTTCAACGCGTGAGAGCGAAGGAGTGCGATTCCGATGCCGACAAGTGCGAATTCAGACTACTGCACTACCTTCGAGTGGGGGTTTTTTCTGCACTGTCCTGAAATGATTACTGCTCACTGTCTGAAACGCTCTCCCTGAGAGCACTACGGTTGTCGCTCCTCAAACTTGCACATGCCTTTTTAGAGCGTGTTTTCCCTTCCACTCTTTTCCTCTCTGAAAGCAGCTGTGTAGCAGTGAAAAAATTAACTAGTATGAATTGTGGCTCGAACTAAAGCAGAGACATAGTATTCAGAGGTAGGCGTAGTGCATTCTGCATGT
>NW_011167305.1:0-594 GCF_000146605.3 Meleagris gallopavo
CTGGCGCAGCCACGAGACAGGCACGGCCACGGAGCTGCACGGCGCCTTGGTGGCTGCCAGGCTCACGTGTGTCACCTGAGCACACTGTGCTGTGCTCGCTGATGTCACAGAAGAGTCAAGCTCACAGCTGAGTGCCTGCCTTGCCACCACCATTGCTCTTGTGAGTTCTCATTCAACGTATGCTGGAGAAGGCAGAAATGCCAGCCTTGGATCAGGACAGAAAACGTTGCACACCACGGAAGCAACAAGGCACGCTTTGGCACAGCCCGTTCAATAAAGATGTGCTCAGGCGGAGGCCGGTCCCAAATCACTGACGCTTGATTTTTAGGAAGCACCGATTAGAACGGGATGGCTTTCCCTTAATCCAGAACTCCTTCCTTCCTGTGTTTGCACTGGCAGGACCTGCTCTCCTGTTCTCTCTGTCATTTTCCTCTTTGGTGGCTGACCAGGCTCCGGGAATCCCTGCCACAGGAAGGCTGCTGCTACAGCTGCTGAGCCTGCTCTCGGGGCAGAGGGGCACTCTGGGAGAATACGCGCTCTTTCTCTCTCTCTTTCTCTCTTTCTGTTTTTTCTTTCCCTCTTTCTTTCTGAAAT
>NW_011167307.1:0-494 GCF_000146605.3 Meleagris gallopavo
ATGCTGCCCCTACTCTTCCCAGCCCTTCAATGGGATCAGGGAGGGGTGGAGCCTGGCTCTGCCCCACTCCACAGCCTAACTGCCCCCAGCTGTGCTCGCAGGGCTGCACCCCGCCCCAGGTGTTGCCACAAAAAACCAGGGAAGGGCAAGGGAATGCCCCAGGCAAAGGCAAGGGCCAAGAGAACATGGAAGGAAATGCCAAGGATGACGGCCCAGACAATACGGCAGGGAACGCCAAAAACTGAATGCCGACATGAATGTGGCAACACAAAGCCAAGGGGTCATTAGGCCAAGAGAATGGGGCAAGGAACACAAAAATAGGAGGACAAGAGAATGTAATAGTGAAAACAGTGCAAGACCAGAGACAAGCAGGACACAGAACGAAGGGGATAGGCAGCCTTCTGGGCACCATGAAGCGCAATTCAGAGCTCTGGGGGAACCCTATTGTGCCGGGCTCGTGGAATGGGTAAACGCTGGCGGGTGTGGCATCGCCC
>NW_011167308.1:0-393 GCF_000146605.3 Meleagris gallopavo
CAGAACTGGGCGGCTAAGGGAGCCCCGCTCCTTGCTGCCCTTCAGCACTGGCAGATCTGGGCCTTTCCCGCAGGCTTTCTCCTGTTCTTTGGCCTCATTTGGTGCATCAGGAAGACGAGATATTTGCCCCGGAGCAGCAGCATTATTTGGATCTGTGCTGCGATCCTTGCTGTCTTCCTTAAGACCTTCATCTTTCTCATGGAAGTGGCTCGGAAGGTCTTCATCGCCCTGGAGCTTATGGGAATCATCCGTCTGGGAATTCACCTCACGCGTGGCGATATGCGTGAGCAGGTTCAGCTGCATGTGGAGCAGCTGAGTCGGGACATGGCTCAGCTACTGACCAAGACGGTGCAGTGGAAGCAGTGGCAGAACTGGGCGGCCAAGGGAGCCCCG
>NW_011167309.1:0-544 GCF_000146605.3 Meleagris gallopavo
TTTTTTTTTTAATTTTATTTTTTAAATTTTTTTTAGTTCTTTTTTTTTTTTTTCCTTTTTTGGACTGCGATTCCGTTTCTCAGTGGTAAACATCACCCGAACTTCCCCCCTCCCCCTCCCACACCCCCCCCACTCCCAGCTCACCCCCCGGGCCGCCCCCAATGGCCGCAGGGAGCGGCCGCCTTACCACCTCCTGTGCAAGTTCAAGTAAACACATACAACCCGCATCATCCAGAGAAAAATTGCAACTCATCCATGTACCAGATTTCGGTGTCTCTTGCAAAAGTTTTCTGGTCCGTTTCCGTTTTTGTTTGTTTTTTTTTTAATTTTTTTAAATTTTTTTAATGGTTTACTTTTTAATGGTTACTATTGGTTTGTTGTTTTTTTGGTTTTTTGGTTTTTTTTTTTAAAGCGCTGCTTTGTTGGTTGTGTCGTCGGATCTCTTTTTCTATTTATTTATTTTTATTTAGTATCATTATTTTTTTTTAGACAATCGAAGTCTGCAGAGCTTTCGGATTTTGTTTTATTATTATCCTTATTATTA
>NW_011167310.1:0-544 GCF_000146605.3 Meleagris gallopavo
TCTGCCTTTATTTCGAGCCACAATTCGTCCCAGTGATGTATGACACTGCTGCAGATCTGCATTCAGAGAGGAAAAGAAGTGGAAAGAGAAAAACCCTACTCCAATAAGGCATTTTCTAGATCGAGGAGAGACAGATGTAATGCTCTAAGGGAGCACGTGACAAAAAAGTGGGGAGTGATCCTTTCAGGACTGCGGAGAAAAAAACCCCACTCGCAGGTAGTGCAGGAGGCTGAATTCGCACTTGTCGGCATCGGAATCGCACTCCTTCGCTCTCATGCCCTGAAAGCGGCATTCGCGCTGAACCGCTCCGGAGACTATGCCGTTGCTGACCGAGAAATAGCGTTTCTCCCCGAACGCCGCTTTCAGCCGTCAGCAGCGGTCTCGTGTTTCTCGCTTGCCGAGAACGGGCCACTTCAGCCGGCTGCTTTTCTCCGACGAGTGAGCGGGCTCCTGTGCGCGCATCGGAAAGGTGCGGTTTGCACTTCGCCTTGGCTACATGCAGAATGCACTACGCCTACCTCTGAATACTATGTGTCTGCCTTTA
>NW_011167311.1:0-523 GCF_000146605.3 Meleagris gallopavo
TAGCTGTGGCATTATGGCCCAGGGCTGGTGCTGGGCTCTCTGGCCGGAGCTTCAGACTTCAGGGCCGGCACCGGCCTCTCAGGCTGTGGCTTTAGGCCTGAAGCTGGTGCTGGCTGCTTGTGTTGCGGCTTCAGGTTTAGGCCCAGGACTCGTGCCAGCCTCTCAGGCTGGGACTGGGCTTTAATCCCCGGGGTCGGTGCTGGCCACTCAGGCTGTGGCTTCAGGTCCCGTGCCCGGGGCCGGCCCCTCTAACTGGGGCTGTGGCTTTAAGCTCCTGCACCAGTTGCAGCCTTTTGGCCGCTGGCCCAAAGTCACCAGGGCTGGTACCAAATTTTAAGAAAACAACAGGAGGGCCACCCAATGGCGTTATCTCAAGTAACAGAACAGGGAAATTAAGGTGACTCCTGTGTAACCAGCCTGGGTCATCCTCTCGTTCAGGCACGTCATGATCACACCCAGGAGATGTTGCCCCCACATTGGAGGCTGGAAGGATTTGGGCTTCCAAGCAAGCAGCAAGCATTTG
>NW_011167312.1:0-456 GCF_000146605.3 Meleagris gallopavo
AGGGAACCTGGTAACTAGCCTTTCAATACCTAAAGGAAAGAACAAGGGAAAATGGAGGTTGAAATCTAAGGACAATTGTCTTCTTACAGTAAGGGTGCTGAGGCAGTGGCACTAGGTTGCCAGAGACATGGTGGATGTGCTGGCCCTTTCAAGGTGAGCCTGGCTCAGAACTCTGAGCAACTTGATCTAGCTGTGGATGGTCAGCATGGGGCAGTCGGATCACATCGCAAACCTACCTGCATACAAGCAGCGCACCAACATGGGGTGCATAATGTTCATTTACCTGCTGGACACATCTCACACCACTGACTGGAGGAGCCCAGGCAATCCTTCAACTCCATCAGGCTGCAAAAATGAAAATCAAGGAAGAGACGCAGAACATCATTTAAACACAACAAGGATGCACACAATGCCTAAAAAACACCCACCGCATGGATGCAATTAGCGACATAGCCC
>NW_011167313.1:0-541 GCF_000146605.3 Meleagris gallopavo
TTTTTTATCATAAGTATTGCTTAAACTCCCCTTAAACCTTCCCTTTGCTCCCCATTCTTTCTTTCTCCCTTACCCTCACCTCCCCCCTTGCCGTAGCCTACGATTCCCTTGCCTGCTCTTCTTACCTGAGCTGCTGTCACTTCCTTTACCTACCTGAGCTGCTTCTTCCTAAAATCACCTAGCTTACCTGCTGGCCCCTCTCTTTCCTACCTGAGCTGCTTCCCCCTAACGTACCTAGCTGAGCTCCTGGCCCCTCGCTATGTACTTTAGCAGATGTTTTCTCACTTATCTTCCTTACTGTTTGGCTCGTGTCACAGTTTCTTGTGATAATCAGTGAACTGAGCTCCTCCTCCTCACCTTCTGCCATCATTTACTTCCAAAGCCTCCGTGCTTGTCTGTGAGCTGCTGTCCTATGCCAGCATGGCAGAAATTAAGTCAGCAAAAGCTGGCGAGTGTTGTGCTTCAAATGCAACCACCCCGACATCCCCCAGCTGCTGGACGCGCCGTGTGGGACGGGCACCTCTGGGAGGGCACTGTCTGC
>NW_011167314.1:0-384 GCF_000146605.3 Meleagris gallopavo
CATCGTGGTGTCACTCGGTGCTGACCGGACAACCCCTACCTCACAGAGGGCTCTAATGCCCGTGTGCCACCTTCTGGACACCCAACCAGGGTGCAGAAACAAGATGCAGCCAGGCTAAATCCAACGTTAGTTCTGGAACGGGATGCTGTTTTACAATCACGCACTCAGCAAAATGAATAAAAGCGGTGAGCTGCAGATCCCTGTGCAGCTGCAGGTATCTTGTTTGGATCACAGAGACGTGGTGGGTTGGCTCCCATGGCTGCAGCACAGGAGGAATACGGGCTCTTTTGGATACGTTGGCAAGGAAGAGGAGGAGTGGACGTTGCCCTCTGTTGGACACTGCACTGAGCCCTGATGGTGGTGGCAGAGGAGACGGCTGAGAGC
>NW_011167315.1:0-389 GCF_000146605.3 Meleagris gallopavo
CAGCGCGAATGCCACTTTCTACGCGTGAGAGCGAAGGAGTGCGATTCCGATACAGACAGCTGCGAATTCAGCCTCCTGCACTACCTGCGAGTGGGGGTTTTTCGTTCCGAAGTCCAGAAAGGATCTCTACCTCTTTCTGAAACGCTCTCCCTGAGAGCACTACGTCTGTCGCTCTTCAAACATGCAGTTGCCTTGTTAGAGCGGGTTTTCACTTCCATTCTTTTCCTCTCTGAATGCAGATGTGTAGCAGTGGAGAGCCTCACTGGGACGAATTGTGGCTCCAAGTAAAGCAGAGACATAGTATTCAGAGCTAGTCGAGTGCATCCTGCACTTTCGGTGATAAAAGCGATTTCTCGGCCAGCAACGGCGTAGTCTCAGGAGTTGTTCCC
>NW_011167316.1:0-362 GCF_000146605.3 Meleagris gallopavo
TTTGTTTTTGTTTTTGTCCTTTTTATTTAATTTTTACTTTTTTGTTTTTGTTTGTTTTTGTTTTGAATGTCGCTGTTTTCCTTTGCTTTCTTTTGTTTTTCTTTAGTTTCCTTATGGTTTTTTTTCTTTGCTTTCCACTGTTCTCTTCAGCTTGGTTAGATTTTCTTTGCAGTTACTTCCTCTTGCATTCGCTTGTTTTTTCCACCCTTTCTTTGTCTGAATCCTTAGCTTTGCCATGATATTGCACTGTATGTCTTTGCTTTTCTTTCTATTCTTTCTCGTAGTTTTGCTTTGATTTTTCTTAGTCTTTTTTTCTCCTGTTTTCTTCTTTTTTTTTAAGTTATTATTTATTTTCTGTTTTG
>NW_011167317.1:0-442 GCF_000146605.3 Meleagris gallopavo
TTTGATCCGATAGCCTGCTGTGCACGTTCTACGTTTTATCCCGCCCTCCGTCTTTCCCACAGCCACACACGGGGGCTCTGGGGCAGCGGACGTCTCTGTTGGTGGGGGGTCCGTGCTGCCACCTCGAGGTACCGAGCCAAACTGCCACCTTCTGGGGGAAACGTGAGGAAAAAGACGCAATTCGGAGCCCACGGCACCTCAAAGCCCCTTCAAGAGCCCCCAGCTACTGCCCTGAGCCCTCCGCTTCTCCCCGCTGCCCCTCAAAAGCCTCGGGAGCGCCAGCAGCACCTCGTGTCTTAGGATGCCCGGTGCATTTCACACGGATGCACTCATCTCCTGCATCGCGAGCACTGGCCAAAATACCCGACCCGGGCGCTGAGCCGAGCTGGGGGCTCAGCGGTGACAGCCAGGGAAACCTGCCGCGCCGCAGCGTGTGCCCAGC
>NW_011167318.1:0-513 GCF_000146605.3 Meleagris gallopavo
CTGGTCAGAAGGCAAAGGGAAGCCACCTGCTTGTTGGGGCAGCCCTTTGGGCACGAGCAGAGACAACAAGGGCAGAGGAGGAGCCTTGGCTCCTGAGGTGAGGACCAGGCCTTAGCACCAGACTGTGCGCTTTCCATGCACAGCACAGGGACCAGCCCACTCCACTCTGCCTGCTCTCCCCACAGGAGACATCGTGACCGTGTGGTCAATGCCCCAGCACCTCCCTGATCACCCCAGCCCTGCCCGTGCTGGCAGCAGCATCACCACCCCAACAACGCTTTCTTTTCCCAAACCAGCTCACCCGGATCCTGGGGTCGCTGCACAGACGCTGCACAGCCTTGACAACCTGGGGCAGCTTCTCCGTCATCATGGGCTCTGCAAGAGATGCGCAGAAACATGAGCGGAGCCACAACCCAGATGGCAGAAGGGATCCCTGGAACGTCCCAACCAGTGGTACTGACCATCAGAGTGAGCCAGACGTACCCAGCAGACCCAGGGCTGCCACGCATCCAG
>NW_011167319.1:0-396 GCF_000146605.3 Meleagris gallopavo
AGCATTTCCACCACAGCATGTTCTCTTAAATAACAGATGCCTTCTTCCATATCAGCCCATTTCTTTTTCTCAGGCATCAGATCACCTTTGAAGGGGTATCTTTCTTTTACAGCTAACAACATCTGCTTCCAGAGGGTAAAGGCCTGGTTCTGGCATGTACTAATACCTCTGTCAATGGCTGAGTCCCTAGCAATGCCACCCAGTTGGCGAGCTTCTCTACTATCCAGCCACACACTGTTGGCCCCGTTGTCCCAACATCGAAGTAACCAAGTGGCAATAGGCTCATTTGGGTGACATGAAAAGTCTTTTCTCAGACTTCGAATTTCATTCATTTTCAGAGATCGATCAACAATGGTAACGATATCTTGCTCACCTCTTACTCTTTCGGGACTTCTT
>NW_011167320.1:0-527 GCF_000146605.3 Meleagris gallopavo
AAAATACGCCTTTTTCACCCAGAAATTGCAATATTCTCCCAAGAAATATCACGATTTCTTCCAGAAAGAGCATATTTCTCCATGAAATATGACATTTTGGAACAGAAATACCAGTTCTCTCACAACAAAATCAGCGTTTTCTACCAGAAATACCAGTTTTCTCCCGGAAATATGGCATTTAACTCTCAGAAATGGCAGTTTTCTCCCCAAAAATATGGTATTTTCTCCAACAAGTGACAGTTTTATCACAAAAATACAACATTTTCCACCACAAATACCAGTTTTCTCCCAAAAACATGCCATTTTCCGCCAGGAACTGCAGTTTCCTCCCACAAGTACCATGTTTCAACCAGAAACAGGACATTTTCCCCCAGAAATACCAGATTTCTCCCCAGGAATATGACGTCTTCTGCCAGAAATACCAGCTTTCTCACAAAAAACTCAGCGTTTCCTACCAGAAATACCAGTTTTCGCCCGGAAGTAGGCCATTTTCCCTCCGAAACGGCAGTTTTCTCCCCCAAAATGAC
>NW_011167321.1:0-605 GCF_000146605.3 Meleagris gallopavo
TGGCAAGTGCACTGAAGAGCTGCTAGGTGTAAGAGCAGCATGTGAATCTGGAGACTGCTTCCTTTGGGGTGTGGGGTGAGCCCTTAGAATGGGGTGAGTGATTCCTGCTTTCTTTCAGAGCTGTGAGCTCTGCTTTTCTGGAGGATCTCAAGCTGGATGGCTGTAATTCATGTGCGAATGTGCTAAGGGCATTGTGTGCATCCTTGTTGTGTTGTAAATTATGTTCTGCGTCTCTTCTGATTTCATTTTGCAGCCTGATGGAGTTGAAGTATTGCCTGGGCTCCTCCAGTCAGTGGTGTGAGATGTGTCCAGCAGGTAATGAACATCATGCACCCCATGTTGGTGCGCTGCTTGTATGCAGGTAGGTTTGCGATGTGATCCGACTCCCCCATGCTGACCATCCACAGCTAGATCAAGTTGCTCAGAGTCTGAGCCAGGCTCACCTTGAAAGGGCCAGCACATCCACCATGTCTCTGGCAACCTGTGCCACTGCCTCAGCACCCTCACTGTACAAGACATTTTCCTTAGATTTCACCTCCATTTTCCCTTGTTCTTTCCTTTAGGTATTGAAAGGCTGTTACCAGGTTCTCTTGGAGCCTTCACTT
>NW_011167322.1:0-504 GCF_000146605.3 Meleagris gallopavo
AGAACTTGATGGGTGGAGACAGTGGAGTTCAAAGGCTTGGAGAGGGGTGGAGGGATGCTGCTTCTCTTAAGTGCCTGTATACTAATGCGCGTAGCATGGGAAATAAACAGGAAGAGCTGGAGTTCTGCGTGCGGTCGCGAGGTCATGATCTCATTGCGATCACGGAGATGTGGGACAGCTCACATGACTGGAATGTTGTCATGGAGGGCTATGTGCTTTTTAGGAAAGATCGGCTGGCTAGGCGGGGTGGTGGAGTTGCTCTTTATGTGAGAGAGCAGCTAGAATGTATTGAAATTCACTTGGGGGAGAGTGATGTAGCAGTGGAGAGCTTATGGGTGAGAATCAAGGGGCAGGCTGGTAAGGGTGACACTGTTGTGGGTGTGTACTACAGGCCCCCTGATCAGGATGAGGAGGCTGATGAGGCCTTCCATAAGCAACTGGATGTAGCGTCACGTTCCCAGGCACTGGTGCTTAGTGGGGACTTCAATTATCCAGATATTTGCC
>NW_011167323.1:0-472 GCF_000146605.3 Meleagris gallopavo
TGTGTAATCAATTAAGTTCATTTATTGAGTTTAGGTAGAAAAAGAACTTCTGCTGGTCTCGGTAACACAGCTACAAAAGCACTGTACAGGATATTCGCAGATATGGCGTAAGCCAAAGTTTGGAACAGAACACTTCCTTTGTTGATTCTGCTTTTGTTGATGTACATTACCATAGCTTTGATTATGGCAGTAAGGTTTCCTTGGCCATCGGTCAGAGTGCAGAGCGTCCAGCTCCTTCGAAGCGTCCGTCTGCTCACACGTACAACCAGCCTGGCTGAGTAAACTACGCTGAGCTGAAATAGAACAGAAATCAGAAGAAAATAATTGCATCTTAGTAATTGCATCTGGGACTAAGAGTGGATCCAGCTGTGCTGAGGAACCTTACCTCTGTGGCTGGAAGAGTTCAGACAGCCATGGGGTTCGCTCTGATCCTCACGACACAGCAGGAGAGCTGTGTGCTGTAGGTGTGTGT
>NW_011167324.1:0-395 GCF_000146605.3 Meleagris gallopavo
CCTTCTGTCCCTTTGGTGAATGTGTGATAGATCCTTCTCGAATGCCAGAGTGAACGGTATTGCCAGGTGAACAAGTGCACAGGTACCTCCCCAGTTAGATGGGAGGATGGACCACAAGGTCTCCCCGCCGCAATACCACCAGAGATCCGCTCTAGGGATTCTCAGCCTTGAAGAGTTTCCTGCCAAAATTTTTTCGTAACATCCAAAGTTTCACTGCATAGTGAGAAATTCCCTACAGACCTGGTAGCCCTCACACCCTGCCTTGAGAGACAGGCTGTATGGTTACCTATGGCCATAGAGAATGCAGGAGGGATCTCAGCATCCATCTCCGATATCGGGGGAAACAGCACTCCCTTGGTCCGAATCAATATATTCTACTACTCCATACCTAGGGG
>NW_011167325.1:0-370 GCF_000146605.3 Meleagris gallopavo
CACATCCCACCAGAAAGACCATTTCTAGCCCCCAAAACATGGCATTTACTCCCAGAAACACCAGCTTTCTCACACATTCCTCACCTTTTCCCCCCCACATAAGACCTTTTCACCCAGAAATGACAGTTCTCTTAGGAACACCTCCCAATTCCCCCTAATCTGCTACACTACACTCCGCACTATGACAGTCTCTCCCCAAACTAGGACACTTTCTCCCAGAAAGGCCGCTTTTTCCCCCCAAAGTACACCGTTGGCTTCCAAAAAGAACACATTCTCCCCAAGAAATACCTCCCTTCTCCAATACAATGACATTACCTCCCAGTAATGCTACCTTGGCCCAAACTTTGGACAGCTTCTCCCACAAATACTT
>NW_011167326.1:0-325 GCF_000146605.3 Meleagris gallopavo
TCCCTCCGAAACGGCAGTTTTCTCCCCCAAAATGACGTTTTCTCCCATGAATTGCACCTTTCCTCCTGACATATTACATTTTCTACCAAAAATACCAGTTGTCTCCCCAACAATATGGCAATATCTCCCAGAAATACCAGCTTTCTCACCCAAAACACAACGTTTCTTACCAGAAAATACCAGGAATCTCCCCCAATAATGTGACATTTTCTGCCAGGAATTGCAGTTTTCTCCCAGAAAATACCACATTTTCTCACAGAAATACCGGTTTTCCCTCCGAAAATAGGACATTTTGTCCTAGAAAAGTGGAATTTTTCCCCCAAAA
>NW_011167327.1:0-384 GCF_000146605.3 Meleagris gallopavo
ATGCTCGGAGGAAAAGAGTGGAGAGCAAAACCCTCTCTAATAAGGCTGTTGGAAGTTCGGGGAGCGACATTTGTTTCGCTCCCAGGGAGAGAGAGCGTGACAGAAAGTGGGGAGCGATCCTTTCTGGCCTGCGGAAGAAAAAAGCTCCCTACGGAGGTAGTGCAGGAGGCTGAATTCGCACGTTCTCGGCATCGGAATTGCACTGCTTCGCTCTCATGCGTAGAAAGCGGCACTCGCGCTGAACCGCTCCGGAGAGTTTGCCGACGCTGGTCGAGAAATCGCGCTTCTCCCCGAGTGCCGCTTTCAGCCGTCAGCAGCGCTCTCGTGTTTCTCACTTGCCGAGAACGGGCGACTTGTGCCTGCTGCTTTTCTCCGACGCGCGAG
>NW_011167328.1:0-620 GCF_000146605.3 Meleagris gallopavo
TAAGGAAGGCTTAAGGAATAGATTTTAATCCATAGGATAGATGTAAAGAAAAAAATGTACAAAACATTCCATTTAACAAGTATGTTTTGTTTTTGGATTTTTTATGTATCACTTGTTAAGCAGAGACTTTGAAAGATTGGGGAATCCTTATTAACATGAAGTACTTCTAATAATTTTGACTGGTTCAGTGACAGGAGGCCATTTCACAGAATCACAGAATCACAGAATCACAGAATTGTAGGGGTTGGAAGGACCTCTAGAGATCATCAAGACCAACCCCCCTGCCAAAGCAGGTTCCCTACACCAGGTCGCACAGGTAGGCGTCCAGGCGAGACTTGAATATCTCCAGAGAAGGAGACTCCACAACCTCCCTGGGCAGCCTGTTCCAGTGCTCCGTCACCCTCACCGTGAAGAAGTTCTTACGCACATTCGTGCGAAACTTACCTATGCTGCAGCTGATGGCCGTTTCCCCTCGTCCTGTCTCCACGTACCACTGAAAAGAGCCTGGCCTCACTGCTATGGCCGCCACACCTCAGATATTTATCAACCTGGATCACGGTCCCTCTCAGTCGTCTTTTCTCAAGGACTAAACACGACCAGTTCACTTAGCCTTTCTTCAG
>NW_011167329.1:0-364 GCF_000146605.3 Meleagris gallopavo
CAGCGCAGCCTCTTGGCATCTTTGCTTTGCCGTCGCGCTGAGTCCTGTTTCTTTGCCGTTCCGTCGGCCGCTTTTGGTTCTTTTTGTTTCCCTCGCTCGTCTGCTTTGCTTTCCTTCGGTCGCTCGTTTCGTTTTCTTTCCCGCTCCTTTTGCTTTGCTCTCCAGCGTTTGCTGCCGTTGGCTTTTGTTGTCTTTGCTTCTTTGGCCTATTTCTCTTTTTTGGGTGTGCTTTTGGATGTTTCCTTTCTTCTTTTTTGTGGTATTTTTTGTTTTGTATTCTTGTTTTTTCCTTCTTATTTCTTTTGTCTGTATTTTTGTCATTTTCTGTCCTTCTCTTTTGTTTTTGCTTTTTCTCTTTTTCATG
>NW_011167330.1:0-442 GCF_000146605.3 Meleagris gallopavo
AATTCATTTACTGAGGTTTCTACTGCTACAAAATCTGCTTTCAGAGAGGAAAAGAGTGGAAGGGGAAAAACCCTCTCTAATAAGACACGTGGAAGTTCGAGGAGCGACAGATGTAGTGCTCTCAGGGAGAGCGTTTCAGAAAGTGGGGAGAGATCCTTTCTGGATTGCGCAGAAAAAACCCCCCACTCGCAGGTAGTGCAGGAGGCTGAATTCGCACTTGTCGGCATCGGAATCGCACTCCTTCGCCCTCACGCGTAGAAAGCGGCATTCGCGCTGAACCGCTCCGGAGACTTTGCCGTAGCTGGCCGAGAAATCGCGCTTCACCCAAACGCCGCTTTCAGCCATCAGCAGCGGTCTCGTGTTTCTCGCTAGCCGAGAACGAGCCACTTCAGCCGGCTGCTTTTCTCCCATGAGTGAGCGGGCTCCTGTGTGCACATCGGAA
>NW_011167331.1:0-419 GCF_000146605.3 Meleagris gallopavo
CTCCCCAGTACAAAAAAGACAGGGATCTCTTGGAAAGAGTCCAGCGGAGAGCCACAAAGATGGTGAAGGGCCTGGAGCATCTCCCCTATGAAGAAAGGCTAAGTAAACTGGGTCTGTTTAGCCTTGAGAAAAGAAGACTGAGAGGGGACCTGATCCAGGTTTATAAATATCTGAGGTGTGGCGGCCATAGCGGTGAGGCCAGTCTCTTTTCAGTGGGTACGTGGAGACAGGACGAGGGGAAACGGACATAAGCTGCAGCACAGGAAGTTTCGCACGAATGTGCGTAAGAACTTCTTCACGGTGAGGGTGACGGAGCACTGGAACAGGCTGCCCGGGGAGGTTGTGGAGTCTCCTTCTCTGGAGATATTCAAGTCTTGCCTGGACGCCTACCTGTGCGACCTGGTGTAGGGAACCTGCTT
>NW_011167332.1:0-471 GCF_000146605.3 Meleagris gallopavo
ACTGCAATTCCTGGCAGAAAATGTCCTATTTTGGGGGAGAATCCTGGTATTTCTGGTAAGAAACGTTGTGTTTTGGGTGAGAAAGCTGGTATTGCTGGGAGATATTGCCATATTGTTGGGGAGACAACTGGTATTTTTGGTAGAAAATGTAATATGTCAGGAGGAAAGGTGCAATTCCTGGGAGAAAACGTCATTTTGCGGGAGAAAAACTGCCATTTCTGAGAGAAAATGGCCTATTTCCGGGCGAAAACTGGTATTTCCGGTAGGAAACGCTGAGTTTTTGGTGAGAAAACTGGAATTTCTGGTTCAAAATGTCATATTTCTGAGAGAAAGCTGGTATTTCTGGTAGAAGACGTCATATTCCTGGGGGAAATCTGGTATTTCTGGGAGAAAATGTCCTGTTTCTGTTTGAAACATGGTATTTGTGGGAGGAAAGTGCAGTTCCTGGCGGAAAATGGCATATTTCCGGGA
>NW_011167333.1:0-319 GCF_000146605.3 Meleagris gallopavo
ATGGGGATTTGGGGGCTAATAATGGGATTTTGGGGTTAATGATGGGGATTTGGGGGCTAATAGTGGGGATTTGGGGTTAATAATAGGATTTGGGGTTAATAATGGGATTTGGGGTTAATGATTAATGGGGTTTGGGGTTAGTGATGGGATTTGGGGCTAATAATGGGATTTGGAGTAAATAATTAATGGGGTTTGGGGCTAATAATGGGGCTTGGTGATTAATAATGGGGATTTTAGGGGTTAATAAGGGAGTTTTGGGGATTAACTAATGGGATTTGAGATTAATAACTGGGTTCCCCCATTGACACTGAGGTCCCCC
>NW_011167334.1:0-523 GCF_000146605.3 Meleagris gallopavo
TCTCCACTGGGAGGAAAGGGGCTCTAGGAGTGGAGAGGGGGTGGCAGGGGAAATCCGGAGGGTTGTGGGGGGCTTCTATGGGGCGGAAGGCGAGTCTGGGGGAGACCATAGGGGAGTGCTGTGGGGGAGAAAGAGGAGAGTGGGATGGACGTCTGTGCAGTCGAAAAAAGAGTCTGGGGGGAAACTTAGTAGGTTGTGGGGGGAAAGGGTGAACAGAGTCTCTCGAGGCAGGAAGAGCATCTGGGGGGTGGAGGGGAGGGGTGGGAGGGAAGAGCCAGGGCTTGTGGGTTGTGGCTTCCATTGGGCAGAACAGGGGTCCGGCTGGGGGGGATTGGGAGGTCCAAATGAGGTCAAAATGACTCCAGGGGTCAGTGAGCAGCGCACAGGGGGTACGGGGGACTCTAGGGGTCAGGAAAAGGGGCCAGGAGGTGGGGGGAGAAGGGAGGAAACGGGACCCTGGGAGTCAACGAGAGGGGAATGGGGGCTGGTAGGAGACTCTAGGGATCGGAACGGGGAATTGGAG
>NW_011167335.1:0-368 GCF_000146605.3 Meleagris gallopavo
AATCACTCACTCCCATCACCAAAGAACAAGACATACTCCAAAGGAAGCATCCCCAGGTTCAGATGCTGCCCCTACTCTTCCCAGCCCTTACATGGGATCAGGGAGGGGTGGAGCCTGGCTCTGCCCCACTCCACAGCCAAACTGCCCCCAGCTGTGCTCGCAGGGCTGCACCCCGCCCCAGGTGTTGCCATAAAACAGGAGGGCAAGGGAATGCCCAGGCAAAGGCAAGGGCCAAGAGAACATGGAAGGAAATGCCAAGGATGACGGCCCAGACAATACGGCAGGGAACGCCAAAACTCAATGCCGACATGAATGTGGCAACACAAAGCCAAGGGGAATGGCCAAGAGAATGGGGCAAGGACACAAAA
>NW_011167336.1:0-384 GCF_000146605.3 Meleagris gallopavo
CCTACTCTTCCCAGCCCTTAAATGGGATCAGGGAGGGGTGGAGCCTGGCTCTGCCCCACTCCACAGCCAAACTGCCCCCAGCTGTGCTCGCAGGGCTGCACCCCGCCCCAGGTGCGGGTTCCACAAAAACAGGAGGGCAAGGGAATGCTCAGGCAAAGGCAAGGGCCAAGAGAACATGGAAGGAAATGCCAAGGATGACGGCCCAGACAATACGGCAGGGAACGCCAAAACTGAATGCCGACATGAATGTGGCAACACAAAGCCAAGGGGAATGGCCAAGAGAATGGGGCAAGGAACACAAAAATAGGAGGACAAGAGAATGTAATAGTGAAAACAGTGCAAGACCAGAGACAAGCAAGACACAGAACAAAGAGGATAGGCAGC
>NW_011167337.1:0-389 GCF_000146605.3 Meleagris gallopavo
CTCACCCCTTTTTCTGACCCCTAGAATCCCCTGTACCCCCCCGTGCTCTCCTCCCTGACCCCTGGTGTCTGTTCCCCCATTTTGACCTCCAGTCCCCCCCCAACCGGCCACCTTTTCTGCCCCATAGAAGCCCCCCACAACTCCTGGCTCTCCTCTCCCACTCCTCCTTCTGCTCCCAGATGTCCTTTCTGCCTCATGGAGACTCTGTTCACCTCTTTCCCCCCACACAACCCCATTAAGTTCCTCCCAGAATCTCTTTCAACAACATTGAGACCCCATTCCCCTCCTTCCCCCTGCCCCGTGTCCCCTGAGATCTCCCCCAAACTCCCTTTCCACAGCATGGAAGCCTCACTAACCTTATTTTTCCTCCCACAACACCCCTTTCCATC
>NW_011167338.1:0-357 GCF_000146605.3 Meleagris gallopavo
TTTATTTCGCTTGCCGAGAACGGGCCACTTCAGCCGGCTGCTTTTCTCCGACGAGTGAGCGGGCTCCTGTGCGCGCATCGGAAAAGAGCGCAGAATGCACTATGCCTACCTCTGAATACTATGTCTCTGCCTTTATTTCGAGCCACAATTCATGCTAGTCAGGTTTCCACTGCTACACATCTGCATTCAGAGAGGAAAAGAGTGGAAGGGAAAACAAGCTCTAATAAGGCATTTGCAAGTTCGAGGACCGACAGCTGTAGTGCTCTCAGGGAGAGCGTTTCAGAAAGTGGGGAGAGATCCTTTCAGGACTGCGCAGAAAAAACCCCCCACACTCGCAGGTAGTGCAGGACGCTGAAT
>NW_011167339.1:0-330 GCF_000146605.3 Meleagris gallopavo
CCCACGTCCTGCCGTCCCAAAACCGGGTGCCGCGTCGTCCCGGTGTCCCCCCGTCCGTCCCCTTCCCCTCCCCCCTATCACCGCCCGTCCCCCCGCAGCGCGGTGCCGGCGGCCCCGTTTGAGAAGCGCTGCTGTAAGGGTTTCTGCATCGACCTGCTGAAGCGCCTGGCGCGGGCCGTGGCTTTCACCTACGACCTCTACCTGGTGACCAACGGCAAACACGGCAAGAAGATCGACGGCGTCTGGAACGGCATGGTGGGGGAGGTGCGTAAGCCACGCCCCATCGAGAGCCACGCCCCTCAAAAAGCCACGCCCCTTAGAGCCCCGCCC
>NW_011167340.1:0-463 GCF_000146605.3 Meleagris gallopavo
CCCCCCCCCCCCTTAAAAAAAAAAAAAACGGGGGGGGGGGGGGGTTACCCCCCCTAAAAAAACCCCCCGGTTAAAAAAAAACCCCCCCGGTTAAAAAACGGGGGGGGGGGGGGGGGGGTAAAAAACTTTTTAAAACGGGGGGGGGTACGTACGTACGTACGTACGTACGTACGTACGTACGTACGTACGTACGTACGTACGTACGTACGTACGTACGTACGTACGTACGTACGTACGTACGTACGTACGTACGTACGTACGTACGTACGTACGTACGTACGTACGTACGTAGACGTACGTACGTACGTACGTAGTACGACGTACGTACGTACGTACGTACGTACGTACGTACGTACGTACGTACGTACGTACGTACGTACGTTACGTACGTACGTACGTACGTACGTACGTACGGTACCGTACGTACGTACGTCGTACGTACGTCGTACGTACGTACGTTACG
>NW_011167341.1:0-637 GCF_000146605.3 Meleagris gallopavo
GAAGGGCCTGGAGCATCTCCCCTATGAAGAAAGGCTAAGTGAACTGGGTCTGTTTAGCCTTGAGAAAAGAAGACTGAGAGGGGACCTGATCCAGGTTTATAAATATCTGAGGTGTGGCGGCCATAGTGGTGAGGCCAGTCTCTTTTCAGTGGTACGTGGAGACAAGACGAGGGGAAATGGACATAAGCTGCAGCATAGGAAGTTTCGCACGAATGTGCGTAAGAACTTCTTCACAGTGAGGGTGACGGAGCACTGGAACAGGCTGCCCAGGGGGGTTGTGGAGTCTCCTTCTCTGGAGATATTCAAGTCTCACCTGGACACCTACCTGTGCGACCTGGTGTAGGGAACCTGCTTTGGCAGGGGTGTTGGTCTCAATGATCTCTAGAGGTCCCTTCCAACCCCTACAATTCTGTGATCCTGTGATTCTGTGATCTTTTCAGAGATTGTCTCTCAGGGAACTCAAAGCACCAACTAGAAGGATAAGGTTTTCTTAGTGTGGCACAGTTAAGGATTAGGAGGCACCAATTAAAGAGATTGAATGCCACTCAGTGCACCAGTTGTAAATCTAGACCCAGCTTTGTTTGCTCTGTGTCATATTCATTTTAGCAGACTGTGCTGGCTTTATTGGAGAAGAACC
>NW_011167342.1:0-901 GCF_000146605.3 Meleagris gallopavo
TCTCCTCCCTTGGCCCGCTGACTGCGCATCTTTGGATGCAGCCCAGGATACGGTTGGCTTTCTGGGCTGGAAGGGCCCATTGCTGGCTTGTGTCCAGCTCCCACCCACCAGTGCTCCCAGGCCTTATGGAGCAGGACTACGCTCAGTCCTTTCATCCCCTAGCATGTTTTGGTGGTGGGTGTTCCCTCATCCCAGCTACTGACCCTGCACTTGGATTTGTGCCCACTGCTCAGCCTGTTGAGGTCTCTGTGGATGGCATCCCGTCCCTCTGCTGTGTCACTGCAGCCCACAGCTTGGTGTCCTTAGGGTGCACTCAACCCCACTGTTGATGTCCCTGATGAAGGGGAAACCCAGATGCTTGTACAAACTGAGCGTAGAAGCCCTTGGGAGCAGCCCTGCGGAGGACTCGGGGAATCCTGGTGGACAAAGAGCTGGACATAAGCCAGTAGTGTGCACTTGCAGCCCAGAAGGCCAACTGTATCCTGGGCTGCATTCAAAGAGGAGCGACCAGCAGGGAGAGGGAGGTGATTGTCCCCCTCGACTCGGCTCTGGTGTGCGGCCCCATGTGCAGCACTGCGTCCAGGCCTGGGGCTCCAGCACAGGAATGATGTGGAGCTTTTGGAGCAGGTCCAGAGAAGGGCCACGAAGATGATCAGAGGGCTGGAGCCCCTCTCTTAGAAAGAAATGTTGAGGGAACTGGGATTGTTTGTGTGGGAGAAGAGAAAGCTCTGGAGATAGCTCATGACAGCCTTCCAAGACTCGAAGGGAGCGCATAAGCAGGAGGGGGCAACGGCTGTTTAGGAGGGTGGATAGCGATAGGACAAGGGGAAATGGTTTTCAAGTGAGACAGGGGAGGTTTAGGTTGGTTATTAGGAGGCAGCTTTTCACGCACAGGGTGGTG
>NW_011167343.1:0-553 GCF_000146605.3 Meleagris gallopavo
AATATCAGGCATCAGGTGACAATATGCTCACCAGGATGATGACTGATGTCTTTTGATGTATCTTGCAGCTCACACATAGTTAGGAGTTGGAAAGATATTGTCTCCTTTATGAGTTCTGACTCTTCTCCCCTGATGATGACCCTGATTCAGCTTTGTCTTCTTCCCTCCCCATTTTAGTAGAATTTTTCCTTCCTCACTAGACTAGCTGACTTTGTAGCTTATTTTTTTCTAGTCTCATATATGGAGGTGACTGACCTTGGCACAAGCTGGTTCCCTGACCGAACTGCAATGTCTCTTGCAGGTGTTAGAGCAAACCAAAAGAGCTTGTTCCATTGTCATCAGATCCAGAGACCTCTTTCCTTTTAGAGTCCCTACTATTGTTGAACAGTGATTGGTCATCATGGACCCTAGCACCTTGCAGTGATTTGTGTCCCTTAGAATTGCCCGGGTGACAGCACATTTCTCCAAATATCTCACAATTTTCTCAAGATTCTACAATTTTTCAGTAGGTACAGTTCCAAGATGCTGGGGGTGCTCACTGCCCTAGGTAACT
>NW_011167344.1:0-734 GCF_000146605.3 Meleagris gallopavo
GAAAGAGCACTTTTCTGACAAGTACCTTCCCTTTTCTCTCAAAAATACTGCTAGGCACTCCTCAACAGGGCATTTTCTCCCATCTACACCCCGTTTTCTCCCCAAAGGAACCCTTTTCACACCAAAAATACCACACTTGCCCTCCAAGAGAAGTCAGTCTTTCCCACTATTGCCCACTTTTCTCCCACGCACTTGTCATTTTCTCCCAGAAATACCACATTTCACTTGGAAATTGGGCCTGTGCTTCCAAAAAAGATGGTATTTTTCTCCCAGGCATACCTGTTTTCTTCAACCAACTCACTTTTTCTCCCAAAAAGACTAGATGACAAGACCAAATAGGACACTTGCAACCAAGAATAGGACATCTTCTCCCACAAATACCACTTCTCTCCCAAGGATAGGACATTTTCCCTAAATGCTATGGCAGTTTGGCTAAGAAATACTCCTTTCCTTCCCTAAATGGGACATATGCACCCACAAATCCCACGACTCCGAGAAATTCCTCCCAGTTCCTCCCAGTTACACTCCATTACATTCCTCATCATGACACTTACTCCCAGACTTTTGGCATTTTACTGCGGAAAGACCATTTCGATCCAGAATATATGCCATTGGCCCTCACAAACACCGATTGCCTCACAAAGATGTGGCACATCCCACCAGAAAGACCATTGCTAGCCCCCAAAAGATGGCATTTACTCCCAGAAACACCAGCTTTCTCACACATTCCTCAC
>NW_011167345.1:0-312 GCF_000146605.3 Meleagris gallopavo
GCTCACCTGATCACGTTATTAATCTCCGTGAATGTACTGCTCACCATTTCACTTATTATTAGTATTTATTATATTTTGAGGAAGTCTGCCCCAAAACCAGTAAATACTGAGTGGCAGGGGAATGTGGAGAGGCCTGGGTGAGACTTTAGAGGGATGGAAATCTTCGGTGTCATGGAACTTTACTCCAGAACACCTGAAAGACCCTGAAAATTTAAACAGATATTTGAGACAGGAATGTCGTGGCTCAGGAAGATCTGAGGAGGCCCAAATTGTTTGGGGCCTGGCTAATGCTTACCGGGCCTTATTCAATAC
>NW_011167346.1:0-444 GCF_000146605.3 Meleagris gallopavo
AGCTTCCTTTTCTTGGCTGGGGCGCTGCTGGTGGGCTGCTCCTGCTGGGAGCTCTCCCCTTTCTGGAGGGTGCCAGCAGGCGCAGGGCGCTTGGCCCCCCGCTTGGTGCTGCCCCTGTTCTTCTTTTCTGCCTGAGCCACCTGGCGCTGCCTTTGCTGCACCTCCTCGGTGGGCCGTGTGCTCTGGGCTGAGGGAGGTGTGCTGGCAGCCAAGGTGGTCGGCCGTGGGCTGAGCCGGGCACTGGCTGGTGGCACGGCAGGGTGCAGCTGCGACAACCCACACGGCAGCTCAGGCAGGAACCCCGGGGGGATGGTGGAAGCCCCCAGAAGGGTCAGCGGGCGTCCAGTGGCAGCCTGTGTGCTGAGCTCCCTGGTTGTCCCTGGGGTTGTCAGGGAGCTCAGCAAGTGAAGCATCCGTGGGCAGGGCTGCTGGGGTTCTCATGGG
>NW_011167347.1:0-489 GCF_000146605.3 Meleagris gallopavo
TCTGATGAGCGTCGGCATCGGGCGCCTTAACCCGGCGTTCGGTTCATCCCGCAGCGCCAGTTCTGCTTACCAAAAGTGGCCCACTGAGCGCTCGCATTCCACGGCCCGGCTCCACGCCAGCGAGCCGGGCGTCTTACCCATTGAAAGTTTGAGAATAGGTTGAGATCGTTTCGGCCCCAAGACCTCTAATCATTCGCTTGACCGGGTAAAACTGCGCCGCCCCACCGAGCGCCAGCTATCCTGAGGGAAACTTCGGAGGGAACCAGCTACTAGATGGTTCGATTAGTCTTTCGCCCCTAGACCCGGGTCGGACGACCGATTTGCACGTCAGGACCGCTACGGACCTCCACCAGAGTTTCCTCTGGCTTCACCCTGCCCAGGCATAGTTCACCATCTTTCGGGTCCTAGCACGCGCGCTCATGCTCCACCTCCCCGGCGAGGCGGGGCGAGACGGGCCGGTGGTGCGCCCGGGGGCCTTCCGGCCTGCCG
>NW_011167348.1:0-336 GCF_000146605.3 Meleagris gallopavo
AATACCATGGAGAGTGGCTCGGTGACTGCAGCGGTGAATTCCCTCGGAACTCTGGGACTCATCTCGTCAGGACCCAAAGACTCCTGGCTGTTTGGGTCCTCAGGTGGTCCAGAACCTGATCTGCCATGGCAGTGTGGGATGGGAAGGGGTGTGTGGGACTGAGGAAGCAATGGCAGTCCCCACCTCACCAAAGCAAAGCAAAGATGAGGGCTGTGCATCATGAGCAGTTATCAGACGAGATGGAAGCAAAAATGGTGTTGGGTAGCTGAGCCTTCTCTGTGGTAGCAACATCGTGCACAGAGTGCAGCCATGTGCTCCGAGCAAGGAGCACAGGTT
>NW_011167349.1:0-524 GCF_000146605.3 Meleagris gallopavo
CAATCACCTCCCTCTCCCTCCTGGTCGCTCCTCTTTGAATGCAGCCCAGGATACAGTTGGCCTTCTGGGCTGCAAGTGCACACTACTGGCTTATGTCCAGCTCTTTGTCCACCAGGATCCCCGAGTCCTCCGCAGGGCTGCTCCCAAGGGCTTCTACGCCCAGTTGGTACAAGCATCTGGGTTTCCCCTTCATCAGGGACATCAACAGTGGGGTCGAGTGCACCCTAAGGACACCAAGCTGTGGGCTGCAGTGACACAGCAGAGGGACGGGATGCCATCCACAGAGACCTCAACAGGCTGAGCAGTGGGCACAAATCCAAGTGCAGGGTCAGTAGCTGGGATGAGGGAACACCCACCACCAAAACATGCTAGGGGATGAAAGGACTGAGCGTAGTCCTGCTCCATAAGGCCTGGGAGTACTGGTGGGTGGGAGCTGGACACAAGCCAGCAGTGGGCCCTTCCAGCCCAGAAAGCCAACCGTATCCTGGGCTGCATCCAAAGATGCACAGTCAGCGGGCGAAGGG
>NW_011167350.1:0-589 GCF_000146605.3 Meleagris gallopavo
CATTCTTTGGGGAGAAGATGTCCTCTTTTGGATGGAAAAGTAGTACTTGTGGGAGAAGCTGTCCAATGTTTGGGCCCAAGGTAGCATTACTGGGAGGTAATGTCATTGTATTGGAGAAGGGTGGTATTTCTGGGAGAGAATGTGTTCTTTTTGGAAGCCAACGGTGTACTTTGGGGGGAAGAAGTGGCTGTTTTGGGAGAAAGTGTCCTAGTTTGGGGAGAAAGTGTCATAGTGCGGAGTGTGGTGTAGTAGATTAGGGGGAATTGGGAGGTATTCCTAAGAGAACTGTCATTTCTGGGTGAAAAGGTCTTATGTGGGAGGGAAAAGTGAGGAATGTGTGAGAAAGCTGGTGTTTCTGGGAGTAAATGCCATCTTTTGGGGGCTAGAAATGGTCTTTCTGGTGGGATGTGCCACATCTTTGTGAGGAAATCGGTGTTTGTGAGGGCCAATGGCATATATTCTGGATCGAAATGGTCTTTCCGCAGTAAAATGCCAAAAGTCTGGGATAAGTGTCATGATGAGGAATGTAATGGATGTAATTGGGAGAACTGGGAGGCATTTCTCGGAGTCGTGGTCTTTGTGGGTGCAT
>NW_011167351.1:0-632 GCF_000146605.3 Meleagris gallopavo
AAGAGTGGAGAGCAAAACCCTCTCTAATAAGGCTGTTGGAAGTTCGGGGAGCGACATTTGTTTCGCTCCCAGGGAGAGAGAGCGTGACAGAAAGTGGGGGCGATCCTTTCTGGCCTGCGGAGAAAAAACCTACCCTACGGAGGTAGTGCAGGAGGCTGAATTCGCACGTTCTCGGCATCGGAATTGCACTGCTTCGCTCTCATGCGTAGAAAGCGGCACTCGCGCTGAACCGCTCCGGAGAGTTTGCCGACGCTGGTCGAGAAATCGCGCTTCTCCCCGAGTGCCGCTTTCAGCCGTCAGCAGCGCTCTCGTGTTTCTCACTTGCCGAGAACGGGCGACTTGTGCCTGCTGCTTTTCTCCGACGCGCGAGCGGTCTCGTGTCCGCACGTCGGAGAGGAGCGGTTTGCACTTCGCCTCGGGTACATGCAGAATGCACTAGGCCTAGCTGTGAATACGACGTCTCTGCCTTCATTTCGAGCGGCGAATTCTTTTTTGGTTGTTGTTCTCCATGGCTACGCTTGTGCATGCTCGGAGGAAAAGAGTGGAGAGCAAAACCCTCTCTAATAAGGCTGTTGGAAGTTCGGGGAGCGACATTTGTTTCGCTCCCAGGGAGAGAGAGCGTGACAGAAAGT
>NW_011167352.1:0-368 GCF_000146605.3 Meleagris gallopavo
GTGGGATTAATACATCCAGTCTACTCATGTATATTGAAGGAAAAAATTAGCTGGAACAGAGATGCCATTTGATTTATCCTTAGGGTTTATTCCAAGGCTGCGTGTTCTAAAATTCTGGTATAGTTTGAGTGTCGGAAGTGGCCATGACCTTTCTGCTGCTATCAGTTCATTCCGGGGGAATAACTGCAGCTGACTGCAGCGTTGGTTTTGTTGTTCCATCCCCACAAAAGATATTCGGAGAATCTGAAAATCTGTTTTTTTCTGCTCCTATTATTAGTATTACTGCATTACTAGGATGATGACTCATTGATGTTCATAGATTGCTCTGAAAGGAATGCCTCCTATTTATTTCCATAGAAATGACAACA
>NW_011167353.1:0-386 GCF_000146605.3 Meleagris gallopavo
AGAGGCAGCTTTCACGCACAGGGTGGTGACGCACTGGAATGTGTAGCTTGAGAGTCACTTCCAGGATGATCTGCTCCATGATCCGTGACCAGCACAGAGGTGAGACTGACATGCTGGTAGTTCCCCGCGTCACACTTTCTATCCTTCCTAAGAGGTGTGCTGTCACCTTTTTTTCTCCTCCAGCAGGGACTTGACCTGACTGCCTCGACTTGTGAAATACCATGGAGAGTGGCTCGGTGACTGCAGCGGTGAATTCCCTCGGAACTCTGGGACTCATCTCGTCAGGACCCAAAGACTCCTGGATGTTTGGGTCCTCAGGTGGTCCAGAACCTGATCTCCCATGGCAGTGTGGGATGGGAAGGGGTCTGTGGGACTGAGGAAGCAAT
>NW_011167354.1:0-499 GCF_000146605.3 Meleagris gallopavo
GATTGCATTTCCTGCCACTCCCTGACCCCACTGCAGTCTCGTTGTCCCCAAGCTGCTGCAGCCTCATAGCACCAATGGCGCTGGCCCTCAGTCCTGGGTGAGGGACAATGGGGGACATGGTGCCACGGGGGTTGGTGGCCCTGTGTGGGACCAGGACCGTGTCCCTTGCAGGTTGGTGGCTGGTGGCAGCGAGCAGGGCACAGCAACGTGAGTACGGGGACAGGGGGAGAATGGGGAGAGAGGGAGGGCAGCGTGGTCAGGGGGCCATGAGAGGGGCAGAGGAGGGTGTGCAGGGACAAGGCTGACTGCTGTGCCCTGTCCCAGTGCCCCCACCCTCCCTGTCGCTGCACCCCAGCCAGGGGGTGTCCCTGGGGGACACTGTCACCCTGCGCTGCCACCTGCCCCGCGTGCGAGCTTATGTCCAGCTCTGGTTGAATGGAACTCTGAGATCCGACAAGGAAAAAGACAAGGAGCAGGATACAGCTGAGTTCTCCTTTGC
>NW_011167355.1:0-638 GCF_000146605.3 Meleagris gallopavo
AGGCCAACTGTATCCTGGGCTGCATTCAAAGAGGAGCGACCAGCAGGGAGAGGGAGGTGATTGTCCCCCTCGACTCGGCTCTGGTGCGGCCCCATGTGCAGCTCTGCGTCCAGGCCTGGGGCTCCAGCACAGGAATGATGTGGAGCTTTTGGAGCAGGTCCAGAGAAGGGCCACGAAGATGATCAGAGGGCTGGAGCACCTCTCTTAGAAAGAAATGTTGAGGGAACTGGGATTGTTTCTGTGGGAGAAGAGAAAGCTCTGGAGATAGCTCATGACAGCCTTCCAAGACTCAAAGGGAGCGCATAAGCAGGAGGGGGCAACGGCTGGTTAGGAGGGTGGATAGCGATAGGACAAGGGGAAATGGTTTGAAGTGAGACAGGGGAGGTTTAGGTTGGTTATTAGGAGGCAGCTTTTCACGCACAGGGTGGTGACGCACTGGAATGTGTGCTTGAGAGTCGCTTCCAGGATGATCTGCTCATGATCCGTGACCAGCACAGAGGTGAGACTGACATGCTGGTAGTTCCCCGCGTCACACTTTGTATCCTTCCTAAGAGGTGTGCTGTCTACCTTTTTCTCCTCACCAGGGACTTGACCTGACTGCCTCGACTTGTGAATACCATGGAGAGTGGCTCGGTGAC
>NW_011167356.1:0-456 GCF_000146605.3 Meleagris gallopavo
CACGGATCATGGAGCAGATCATCCTGGAAGTGACTCTCAAGCACACATTCCAGTGCGTCACCACCCTGTGCGTGAAAAGCTGCCTCCTAATAACCAACCTAAACCTCCCGTCTCACTTGAAAACCATTTCCCCTTGTCCTATCGCTATCCACCCTCCTAAACAGCCGTTGCCCCCTCCTGCTTATGCGCTCCCTTCGAGTCTTGGAAGGCTGTCATGAGCTATCTCCAGAGCTTTCTCTTCTCCCACAGAAACAATCCCAGTTCCCTCAACATTTCTTTCTAAGAGAGGTGCTACCAGCCCTCTGATCATCTTCGTGGCCCTTCTCTGGACCTGCTCCAAAGCTCCACATCATTCCTGTGCTGGAGCCCCAGGCCTGGATGCAGTGCTGCACATGGGGCCGCACCAGAGCCGAGTCGAGGGGGACAATCACCTCCCTCTCCCTGCTGGTCGCTCCT
>NW_011167357.1:0-554 GCF_000146605.3 Meleagris gallopavo
TCCGATGCCGACAAGTGCGAATTCAGCCTCCTGCACTACCTGCGAGTGGGGGGTTTTTTCTCCGCAGTCCTGAAAGGATCTCTCCCCACTTTCTGAAACGCTCTCCCTGAGAGCACTACAGCTGTCGCTCCTCGAACTTGCAAATGCCTTATTAGAGACTGGTTTTCCCTTCCACTCTTTTCCTCTCTGAATGCAGATGTGTAGCAGTGGAAAACCTGACTAGAATGAATTGTGGCTCGAAATAAAGGCAGAGACATAGTATTCAGAGGTTAGGCGTAGTGCATTCTGCGCTCCTTTCCGATGCGCGCACAGGAGCCCGCTCACTCGTCGGAGAAAAGCAGCCGGCTGAAAGTGGCCCGTTCTCGGCAAGCGAGAAACACGAGACCGCTGCTGACGGCTGAAAGCGGCGCTCGGGGAGAAACGCGATTTCTCGGCCAGCTACGGCAAAGTCTCCGGAGCGGTTCAGCGCGAATTGCCGCTTTTCTACGCGTGAGAGCGAAGGAGTGCGATTCCGATGCCGACAAGTGCGAATTCAGCCTCCTGCACTACCTGCC
>NW_011167358.1:0-503 GCF_000146605.3 Meleagris gallopavo
CAGTAATTTGAAGAGCAGCGCTTGAATGGCGAAGAACTAGTTCACCGCGTTCCGTGGATGGTTCTTTGCTCGCCTTCCTTCGCTTCCTGCCCTCTCCGCTCTTCTTTGTGTTGTAGCGCGCTAGGTTACGTAACGTTATTTCCTTCTCCAGCTTCATAGGCGTTTGATGATTGTTGGCGAGAAGTGTGCTGCTAACCTGGGCCTGACCGATGGATTCCGGATGGCTGTGAGATAGCCACCCTCAAGCCCTTCAGACTACCGCACGCGTCTCCGTATTCTGCGTGGCCGTCAGTTGGGCCAGCCTCCTGGCTAAGATGTTTGAACCGCAGAAGTTGCTGCACGCGTACGGATCGCCACCGAATGGATGTCACATGTTGCCCGTCAGTCTAGCCACCGTTGACATATAATTGTTTTGGGTGGGTGCCTGTGGAGGGTAATGAAAAGCTTTGCGCAGCATTTGCACAATAAAGATGGAGCAAGGAGATATCATCTCTGTCTCGCGT
>NW_011167359.1:0-608 GCF_000146605.3 Meleagris gallopavo
TTTCTCACACATTCCTCACCTTTCCCCCCACATAAGACCTTTTCTCCCAGAAATGACAGTTCTCTTAGGAATACCTCCCAGTTCCCCCTAATCTGCTACACTACACTCCGCACTATGACACTTTCTCCCCAAACTAGGACACTTTCTCCCAGAAGGCCGCTTTTCCCCCCAAAGTACACCGTTGGCTTCCAAAAAGAACACATTCTCCCCAAGATATACCTCCCTTCTCCAATACAATGACATTACCTCCCAGTAATGCTACCTTGGGCCCAAACATTGGACAGCTTCTCCCACAAATACTACTTTTCCATCCAAAAGAGGACATCTTCTCCCCAGAGAATGCTATTTTCTCCCGGAAACAAAGCAGCTTTCTCACAAATGGATGGCATTTTCCAACCAACTATGCTACTCTCTCCCAGAAAGAGCACTTTTCTGACAAGTACCTTCCCTTTTCTCTCAAAAATACTGCTAGGCACTCCTCAACAGGACATTTTCTCCCATCTACACCCCGTTTTCTCCCCAAAGGACCCCTTTTCACACCAAAAATACCACACTTGCCCTCCAAGAGAAGTCAGTCTTTCCCACTATTGCCCACTTTTCTCCCACGT
>NW_011167360.1:0-386 GCF_000146605.3 Meleagris gallopavo
AGAAATAGTACATTTTTCCCCAAAAATATGATATTTTCTCCAAGAAATGCCAGTTTTATCGCATAAATACGACATTTTATACCGCAAAGAGCCGCTTTCTCCCGAAAATATGCCATTTTCTGCCAGGAATTGCAGTTTCCTCCCACAAATACCATTTTTCAACCAGAAATAGGACGTTTTCTCCCATCAATACCGTTTTTCAACCAGAAATAGGACGTTTTCTCCGAGAAATAGTAGCTTTCTCCCAAAATATGATATTCTGCCCCAGAAATTCCAGTTTTATCACCAAAGACTCTACGTTTTTCACCAGAAATAACCTATTTTATTCCCCAAACCATGACATTTTCTTCCAGAAATAACCAGATTTCTTCCCTTAAAAATAGACA
>NW_011167361.1:0-459 GCF_000146605.3 Meleagris gallopavo
AGAGAGAGCGTCGGACAGAAAGTGGGAGCGATCCTTCTGGCCTGCGGAGGAAAAAACCTCCCTACGGAGGTAGTGCAGGAGGCTGAATTCGCACGTTCTCGGCATCGGAATTGCACTGCTTCGCTCTCATGCGTAGAAAGCGGCACTCGCGCTGAACCGCTCCGGAGTAGTTTGCCGACGCTGGTCGAGAAATCGCGCTTCTCCCCGAGTGCCGCTTTCAGCCGTCAGCAGCGCTCTCGTGTTTCTCACTTGCCGAGAACGGGCGACTTGTGCCTGCTGCTTTTCTCCGACGCGCGAGCGGTCTCGTGTCCGCACGTCGGAGAGGAGCGGTTTGCACTTCGCCTTGGGTCCATGCAGAATGCACTAGGCCTAGCTGTGAATACGACGTCTCTGCCTTCATTTCGAGCGGCAATTCTTTTTTTGGTGTTGTTCTCCATGGCTACGCTTGTGCATGCTCGG
>NW_011167362.1:0-341 GCF_000146605.3 Meleagris gallopavo
GACGTCACATGGGGTGTGTGATGTCACATGGGGTGTGTGACGTCATTTTGGGCGTGTGACGTCACTTGGGTGTTGTGACATCACATGGGGTGGGTGACGTCATTTTTTGGGTTATGATGTCAAATGGGTGGGTGTGACATCACATGGGGTTTGTGACGTCACTTGGGGGTTGTGACGTCACATGGGGTGTGTGACGTCATTTTTGGGGTCTGACATCACATGTGGTTGTGTGACGTCACATTGGGGTGTGTGATGTCATTTTGGGGGTATTGCGTCATATGGGGTTGTGACGTCATTTGGGGTGTGTGATGTCACATGGGGTGTGTGACGTCATTTTTGGG
>NW_011167363.1:0-556 GCF_000146605.3 Meleagris gallopavo
GAATGTTCTGTCTTAATCATTTTTTCTAGGAAAGATCTCACTTATGTTTCAAGAAAGTAAACTTAGATTCCTAATAACCAGGAACAGAGGGCTATATTCATTTCTTTACAACTGTCTGTTACTGGATAAGAGACCAGTAAAGAGATAAATAAACAGAAATGAATCCTCCTTTCATGTCATTCTCCGAGATTCTGTGCTATAAAAACATCCCATTTATAGTATTTCATTACTTCCCCCTCACCAATTTTCAGCTTCTCAATGATTAATCCCTTCCCCCTTCTCCGTGGTCTATCACCACAGCCACATCAGGAAGAGTCAGAAGACATATGTATAGAGGGAGCCGGGCCCTTCTGCCTATGGCACCCCCTTCCCTACTCTCGAGTTCTTCTGATTCCACCACAGCACTGCATGCAGCTGAATCTGCACGGTTGCAAATTCCCATATGTGACAGCATCTCTGATTTGATAAGGCACTCGTGAGCTCATGAAACTCTTCTGGTTCTGCATGTACTCCAAGATGTAGACGATGAATAACTAAGTCCACAGATTCTCAAGCC
>NW_011167364.1:0-366 GCF_000146605.3 Meleagris gallopavo
CATGAAGCAGAGCTCCAGGCTTGTTCCCGTTTTGTCTGGCTTTGGGATGTCTGCAGCTACCATTTGGTCTGGGAGCAAATACTCTCTAGCATCCTGGATGCTGCTCATGATAATCCCAAGCTTCCTGGCTGTGGCTTTGTGATGCCTTTCAGGGCTTTTTGATGCATTTTGATGCCTTGGCTGCTCCCTAACACCTGTCATCATCACGCTGCGGCAGGACGAGCTCACCCTGACCAATGTCAGGCAGTACTGCTTAATTTGCAGCTCACTGGGTCTTGCAGAAGAATCAAACAGCAGGACCTTTTGCTCACCCTGCAGCACACAAATGCTACAGAATCGGAAACAACTTGGGAAGCTCTGGGTCTG
>NW_011167365.1:0-336 GCF_000146605.3 Meleagris gallopavo
CATTTCAGGCTCATTCTGCCAGCAACGCCGTGTTGACAAGCCACTGCAATCAGGTGGTTTGGTGCCAGCACCTGCAGTGGGGTCTTGATTCAGCAAAACAGTGGAAAAAGCTTTTGGGGGAAGAGGAAGGGAGATTACCTGCAATTTTTGGGAGCAAGACAGGCTCCATTTTGTGGTTGACTTATCTTTTTTTTGGAGCACACGAACACCCCTTGTTCTAATTGAGCTCAGGCCCATGGGATCACCTGCTTCCATTGGTGTTGGGCTGTCCATCTGCAAGGCAGATGGGAAGCACAGGAGGAGCAGCCTCCTGCTCCTCTTCCCCACACTGCCCTC
>NW_011167366.1:0-390 GCF_000146605.3 Meleagris gallopavo
GTTCTGCTAAGAAATACTCCTTTCCTTCCCTAAATGGGACATATGCACCCACAAAGACCACGACTCCGAGAAATTCCTCCCAATTACACTCCATTACATTCCTCATCATGACACTTACTCCCAGACTTTTGGCATTTTTACTGCGGAAAGACCATTTCGATCCAGAATATATGCCATTGGCCCTCACAAACACCGATTGCCTCACAAAGATGTGGCACATCCCACCAGAAAGACCATTTCTAGCCCCCCAAAGATGGCATTTACTCCCAGAAACACCAGCTTTCTCACACATTCCTCACCTTTTCCCCGCCACATAAGACCTTTTCACCCAGAAATGACAGTTCTCTTAGGAATACCTCCAATTCCCCCTAATCTACTACACCACACCCC
>NW_011167367.1:0-466 GCF_000146605.3 Meleagris gallopavo
TGATTCCTGCTTGATTTCAGAGCTGTGAGCTCTGCTTTTCTGGAGGATCTCAAGCTGGATGGCTGTCATTAATAGGGCTATGTGCTAATTGCATCCATGCGGTGGGTGTTTTTAAGGGCATTGTGTGCATCCTTGTTGTGTTTAATTATGTCTGCGTCTCTTCTGATTTCATTTGCAGCCTGACTGGAGTTGAAGGATTGCCTGGGCTCTCCAGTCAGTGGTGTGAGATCTGTCCAGCAGGTATGAAACGATGAACCCCAATTGGTGTCGCTGCTTGTACTGCCAGGAGGTTTGCGATGTGATCCGATCCCCCATGCTGACCATCCACAGCTAGATCAAGTTGCTCAGAGTCTGAGCCAGGCTCACCTTGAAAGGGCCAGCACATCCACCATGTCTCTGGCAACCTGTGCCACTGCCTCAGCACCCTCACTGTACAAGACATTTTCCTTAGATTTCACCTCCATTT
>NW_011167368.1:0-505 GCF_000146605.3 Meleagris gallopavo
TGCTAGGTGTAAGAGCAGCATCTGAATCTGGAGTCTCCTTCCTTTGGGTGTGGGTGAGCCCTTAGAATGGCGTGAGTGATTCCTGCTTGATTTCAGAGCTGTGAGGTCTGCTTTTCTGGAGGATCTCAAGCTGGATGGCTGTAATTAATAGGGCTATGTGCTAATTGCATCCATGCGGTGGGTGTTTTTTAAGGGCATTGTGTGCATCCTCGTTGTTGTTTTAAATGATGTTCTGCGTCTCTTCTGATTTCATTTTGCAGCCTGATAGGAGTTGAAGGATTGCCTGGGCTTCTCCAATCAGTGGTGTGAGATGTGTACCAGCAGGTAATGAACATCATGCACCCCCATGTTGGTGCGCTGCTTGTACGCAGGTAGGTTTGCGATGTGATCCGACTCCCGCATGCTGACCATCCACAGCTAGATCAAGTTGCTCAGAGTCTGAGCCAGGCTCACCTTGAAAGGGCCAGCACATCCACCATGTCTCTGGCAACCTGTGCCACTGCCT
>NW_011167369.1:0-539 GCF_000146605.3 Meleagris gallopavo
AGGGTGGATAGCGATAGGAGAAGGGGAAATGGTTTTGAAGTGAGACAGGGGAGGTTTAGGTTGGTTATTAGGAGGAAGCTTTTCACGCCCAGGGTGGTGACGCACTGGAATGTGTGCTTGAGAGTCACTTCCAGGATGATCTGCTCCATGATCCGTGACCAGCACAGAGGTGAGACTGACATGCTGGTAGTTCCCCGCGTCACACTTTCTATCCTTCCTAAGAGGTGTGCTGTCACCTTTTTTCTTCCTCAGCAGGGACTTTGCCTGACTGCCTCGACTTGTGAAATACCATAGGAGAGTGGCTCGGTGACTGCAGCGGTGAATTCCCTCGGAACTCTGGCACTCATCTCGTCAGGACCCAAGGACTCCTGGATGTTTGGGTCCTCAGGTGGTCCAGAACCTGATCTCCCATGGCAGTGTGGGATGGGAAGGGGTCTGTGGGACTGAGGAAGCAATGGCAGTCCCCACTCACCAAAGCAAAGCAAAGATGAGGGCTGTGCATAATGAGCAGTTCTCAGACAAGATGGAAGCCAAAAATG
>NW_011167370.1:0-446 GCF_000146605.3 Meleagris gallopavo
CCAGTGCGTAAAGCCAGTGGAGAATGGAGGCTGACGGTGGACTACCGTGGCCTGAATGAAGTCACACCCCCATCGAGTGCTGCTGTGCCAGATATGTTAGAACTCCAATATGAATTGGAGTCAAAGGCAGCCAAATGGTACGCCACCATTGATATTGCTAACGCCTTTTTCTCCATTCCTTTGACCAAAGAATCTAGGCCACAGTTTGCTTTCACCTGGAGGGGCATTCAGTATACCTGGAATCGTTTGCCCCAGGGGTGGAAACATAGCCCAACCATTTGCCATGGGTTGATCCAAGCTGCACTGGAACAGGGAGGTGCTCCTGAGCACTTACAGTATATTGATGACATCATCGTGTGGGGGCAACACAGCAAAGGAAGTTTTTGAGAAAGGAGAGCAAATAATCCAGATCCTTCTGCGTGCTGGTTTCGCTATTAAGCGAAGCA
>NW_011167371.1:0-537 GCF_000146605.3 Meleagris gallopavo
GACAGTGCCCTCCCAGAGGTGCCCGTCCCACACGGCGCGTCCAGCAGCTGGGGGATGGTCGGGGTGGTTGCATTTGAAGCACAACACTCGCCAGCTTTTGCTGACTTCATTTCTGCCATGCTGGCATAGGACAGCAGCTCACAGACAAGCACGGAGGCTTTGGAAGTAAATGATGGCAGAAGGTGAGGAGGAGGAGCTCAGTTCACTGATTATCACAAGAAACTGTGACACGAGCCAAACAGTAAGGAAGATAAGTGAGAAAACATCTGCTAAAGTACATAGCGAGGGGCCAGGAGCTCAGCTAGGTAAGTTAGGGGGGAAGCAGCTCAGGTAGGAAAGTGAGGGGCCAGCAGGTAAGCTAGGTGATTTTAGGAAGAAGCAGCTCAGGTAGGTAAAGGAAGGGACAGCAGCTCAGGTAAGAAGAGCAGGCAAGGGAATCGTAGGCTACGGCAAGGGGGGAGGTGAGGGTAAGGGAGAAAAGAAAGAATGGGGAGCAAAGGGAAGGTTTAAGGGGAGTTTAAGCAATACTTATGATAA
>NW_011167372.1:0-641 GCF_000146605.3 Meleagris gallopavo
AGAGAAAATATGCTGTCAAGGTTATATGAAGAGCAAATAGCAAGACAAGCGTTATTTTCTACAGACTATGTCATCTCACAACAGCAAAACCTTGCTTAACTTCATAAAAGTTCATCCAATGCTAGAGAAGGCACATCAGTTTCCTTTAAAATAAACGGTGACTCTAAAGAAAACATCTGTAGACTGATCCGTCAGAGGCATAGATTGTTTTGGAGAAGCCACCAGTTTTTTACCAATCTGATCACCAAGCTGTGCATTAAATAGCAGAACGTGAGCTCAGAGAGCACACAGAGAGCAATGGGGGCACGTGAGTAACAGGGTCAACATTTTCCAGTGTACACATCTGCTGCAGTGGTTGTCAAAAGGTCCCACTGCGATGGCTCTCGTTCTGTGTTTCGTGCAGGTAGCATCCAGCCCGAACAGATACGAATGTCAGTTTCTGATTGCACTCATTTTGGCATCAGTCCAATTTACATGTACTGATTGGTATGGATTTTGTACAAATTCAGACGAACCAAATTAGGAGAGAGCTAGGAAATCATATGATGGTTAAGAGTGCTCTGGTCGTTGCTCAAGATTGTTATTGTAGTTCCTTTCCTTTTCAAAAGTCTAGAATTCCTCATTTGTTAAGCTTAAACAGT
>NW_011167373.1:0-398 GCF_000146605.3 Meleagris gallopavo
ATGAGCAGTTCTCAGACAAGATGGAAGCCAAAATGGTGTTGGGTACCTGAGCCTTCTCTGGTGGTAAGCAACATGGTGCACAGAGTGCAGCCATGTGCTCCGAGCAAGGAGCACAGGTTTGTGCAAGAGGCCCGGATGCAGGGCAGTGCCTTCATGACTGTATTGTGTCCAACAGGTGGCAGCAGAGCTGCGGTGCTCCCAAGTGCCGTGACAACTGCACGGAGAGATGTGTTGGTCTCTGTGGAAACAGCAAGGAAGTGGAATGTGCATTTCCCGGCATGCCCCGGAACCTCACTTTGCTGACTGGTCATTGTCTGCCCAGCAGGTAAGGGCGATGCACACCCGCCAGTGTTTACCCCATTCCAGAGCCCGGCACAATAGGGTTCCCCCAGAGCTCT
>NW_011167374.1:0-416 GCF_000146605.3 Meleagris gallopavo
GGCTGCCTATCCTCTTTGTTCTGTGTCTTGCTTGTCTCTGGTCTTGCACTGTTTTCACTATTACATTCTCTTGTCCTCCGATTTTTTGTGTTCCTTGCCCCATTCTCTTGGCCTAATGACCCCTTGGCTTTGTGTTGCCACATTCATGTCGGCATTCAGTTTTGGCGTTCCCTGCCGTATTGTCTGGGCCGTCATCCTTGGCATTTCCTTCCATGTTCTCTTGGCCCTTGCCTTTGCCTGGGCATCCCCTTGCCCTCCTGTTTTTGTGGCAACACCTGGGGCGGGGTGCAGCCCTGCGAGCACAGCTGGGGGCAGTTTGGCTGTGGAGTGGGGCAGAGCCAGGCTCCACCCCTCCCTGATCCCATTTAAGGGCTGGGAAGAGTAGGGGCAGCATCTGAACCTGGGGAGTGCTTCCT
>NW_011167375.1:0-405 GCF_000146605.3 Meleagris gallopavo
CGTAGCTACAAGTCTGGGGGTCTGTACTCTTAGTGAGGAATCAGAGTCACCACCACACATTTGAAGCCCAGAATCATCACAGAATCAAAGAATCTGGAACTGGGAACCAATCACCGAATCTGACATAACAGAACTCACACTCACAGGAGCTGCTATCCTCGTAGCGTCCTCATGCAGTCCTCGGACTAGAATCCCAGACTGCAGGAACCCCGTAACAACCCGGCAGTATTGAATCACCGCGTTTCGTTTCCTCGCTCCCACAGAGGGCAGCCTTCTATAGAGCACGCTCACAAGGGATGGCGTCAGTCAGCATCACCCAGCGCTCCTTACGGAACGGCTTGTCTCCAATAGCAAAGCACCCCTTCCCGGCCCCACGGGGCCCCCAGAACGCGTCCCGGCACCCGC
>NW_011167376.1:0-601 GCF_000146605.3 Meleagris gallopavo
AATCTACTATTTCTTGGAAAAGGTGTCATGTTTAAGGGAAGAAATCTGGTATTTCTGGGAGAAAATGTCATGTTTGGGGATAAAATAGGTATTTCTGGTGAAAAACGTAGAGTCTTCGGTGATAAAACTGGAATTTCTGGGGCAGAATATCATATTTTGGGAGAAAGCTACTATTTCTCGGAGAAAAACGTCATATTTCTGGTTGAAAAACGGCATTGATGGGAGAAAAACGTCCTATTTCTGGTTGAAAAATGGTATTTGTGGGAGGAAACTGCAGTTCCTGGCAGGAAACTGCATATTTTTGGGAGAAAGCGGGTATTTGCGGTATAAAATGTCGTATATTTGCGATAAAACTGGCATTTCTTTGGAGAAAATATCATATTTTTTGGGGAAAAATCTACTATTTCTTGGAAAAGGTGTCATATTTAAGGGAAGAAATCTGGTATTTCTGGAGAAAATGTCATGTTTGGGGATAAAATAGGTATTTCTGGTGAAAAACGTAGAGTCTTCGGTGATAAAACTGGAATTTCTGGGGCAGAATATCATATTTTGGGAGAAAGCTACTATTTCTCGGAGAAAACGTCATATTTCTGGTTGAAAA
>NW_011167377.1:0-505 GCF_000146605.3 Meleagris gallopavo
TCGATTATGAGAGTATCTAGCTCAGATTGGAGGGTGTCTTGTTGAGATTGAAGACTGTTGGGTTTGGATTGCAGGGAGTCTCTCTCAATTCGGAGGGCATCTCTCTCAGATTGGAGGCTGTTTCTCTCGACCAGGAGACTCTCTCGCTCATTTTGCACTGTTTCCCTGAGACTCTCCTTTTCAATTTCACAAACTCTCTCCCTCTCCAGGATAGTATTGAATAAGGCCCGATAAGCATTAGCCAGGCCCCAAATAATTTGGGCCTCCTCAGATCTTCCTGAGCCGCGACATTCCTGTCTCAAATATCTGTTTAAGCTCTCAGGGTCTTTCAGGTGTTCTGGAGTAAAGTTCCATGACACCGAAGATTTCCATCTCTCTAAAGTCTCCCCCAGGCCTCTCCACATTCCCTGCCACTCAGTATTTTCTGGTTTTGGGTCAGACTTCCTCAAAATATAATAATACTAATAATAAGTGAAATGGTGAGCAGTACATTCACAGAGATGAA
>NW_011167378.1:0-354 GCF_000146605.3 Meleagris gallopavo
TTCAGAGTGAGGGGGGAAATCACTGCTTCTCACTTAGATTTTCGTGCCGGGCAGAGCCGCTCAACCCTCGGGCAGCGCAGAGCGCATCGCCGCAGCTCTCCCGAATAGCCGACTTTACACATGGCCACCTCGCGTCCCTAATTGTCCCTCTCTGATTGCCTCTAATGAAACCATTAGAGAAAGGTAGAGGGGCGGATTTCACAGCCACGAGAAGAAAAAAACAAAACAAAACAAAACACACACACATACAAAAAAACTCCTCAATGGCCGGAGTGGAGACGGAAAAAAAAAGCCACCTAAGCGCACTGCATTGGAAAGAAAGAAGAAGGGAGGAGAGGAGAGGAGAGGAGAGGA
>NW_011167379.1:0-678 GCF_000146605.3 Meleagris gallopavo
TCCACCGTGTCCGAGTTGGGGGCCATGTCTCCCGGGTGTCCCCCCGGATCCGAGCCCCCTACGCCCAGCCGGCACTTCACCGCCTCCCGGTGTCCCAGCAGCTCGGCCGCATCTTTCATCCCTGCGGAATGCAACGGAGTCGCGGTCACTGCCCTGCAGCCGGGCGTGCGGCCCCCGCCTCAGCCCCCCTCGCATCCATCGGAGCGGCGAGGAGCAACCAGCCGCACCGGCCCCACCAGTCCCACCTCCCACGGCCCGAGCAGCGCAGAGTCCCCCGGCCCGCCGCAGGTCGGGGAGAGGGAGAGAAAACTTTACGGCGAGCCGCTCCTCTTCCCGCTTAAATAACAGCTCCCCGCCGGGCCTCCCCTAACGCGGCGAAGGGAGGGGAGCGGGGCGTGGGGGAGGGGGGCAAGTTTTGCCGGGCTCGGCTCGGGGTTTTCCCAGCTGATAAAAGAAAGAAAGAGGCAGAGAGAAAAGAGGGAAAGAGATGAGGTTTCGGCTGCCCCGCTGCCGGGAGCGTCATCGCCCGACCGAGGGCCGGGAGGGGGCCGCCGAGCAGCGTTCCCCTCTCCTCACTCTTCTCCGAAGCAACGTACGGATGAAGAGCCACAAAGAGGTGGATAAAGAGATTTGGGTTGTTTTTGGTTGTTTTTTTGTTTGTTTGTTTTGTTTGGGTTT
>NW_011167379.1:2749-3625 GCF_000146605.3 Meleagris gallopavo
GCCGGACGCGGGAGCCCCCGAGCCCGGATTTTGCCATTAAAGTTTCCAAGTTGGGCTCGCCTGGAAACTCAATTTAAAGCAGTAAATAAAGTTAAATGCTTTTTATTTTCCTCTTGAATATGTTAAACTACTTGAACAATTTAAAGTGCTTTGCACAAGTGAAGCGAACCATTTCTAATGTTCTGATTTTTCAAAGCCAGCCAACAACAAAGTTTAGATTAGTAATATATTTCTAACCAGAGTAATTTTCAAGATCATTAGGCATTTATGTAATTAGTGCCAAATCTATAAGCTTTTATTACGATTATTAGAGTAAAATCAGTATAAATTTGTACTAATTTACTACTGTTTAGACTTGGCTGTCAAGCCAAGAGGTTCTTATTGTAAATGATAACTGAGGAAATTAAGTGCAAAATTCTGTACCATTTCTGATCCGCTCCTAAACAATCCGTTTCAATTGTATTTGTAGCAGAACATAATGCCCTTTTAAAGTTATTTGACTTGTATTTTTATTTGCAAAACAAGAAAAATACCCTTTACCCAAGCACAATGAAAACTGATATTTACTACTTCCAACTTGATTAACATTGATTTTTAATTCAGAAGTGATGCAATTAAGATTATTCATTTAGTGTAAATAAAGCTTCCACCAAAAAGGGAGCCCAATGAAGTCTGTGTTAAATAATATAGCGTCAATGGCCTTTTCTCCTCCGTCCGATTGACTTACACAAAACATTGTAAATACTGCACGCCAACAGATGCAAGAGTGGTTTTGTTTGCGGCTCAGATGTGCGGGGTTTCGGCAGCGACTGAACGAGGAGACAAAGGAACCGGCCGACCGATCTCTAGGGCAGTTTTTCTGCCTTTTTTTTTTTT
>NW_011167379.1:3785-4781 GCF_000146605.3 Meleagris gallopavo
GAGGGGTCCGGGTTCGGCCCGGGGCCGCCGGGAGCTCAGGCTGACCGCAGCTACAGGGAAAAGTGCCCCGGAGGTGCGGGTATGGGCTCCACTTCTGCGGAGCTTATTGCGGGCAGCAGTGCGGCGTGCGTGTGTATCTGTGCCGTGTTGTTGTGTGTTTCAGGTCGATAAATAAATGTGTAATAGTTAATGTGCAGACACATCAGAGTAATAACAATGGGATGAAATCAAAGGATTATCAATCTCTGTTAGTAACTGCTGAATAACAATGTTGCGGTGTGATTGATAGCGCGCTTCATTTTATGACTTTTCTATTGCTCTTGATTTTTATAGCAGTATAAACAAACTAAATCATTTCTTCCAAGACTTCAGAGCGCAATCGTCTTAGGGGAAGGGAGGAAATCAGAGAAGGAAGCCCGCAGGAGGGAGAGGGGAGAGCGGAGCTGACGCTTAAGCGTGTCAGGGAAAAAATGACAATGGGGTATATGTAAAAATCTCTAATCACATTCCGCTTCCGCACACTCTTGTTTTGTCAAGTGCCTGAATTCACCTGGGCAGCGCTGGAGATGTATTTACAAGGATTTTATTTCCCGTCATCTTCGCATTTTCCCAGCGTAGCCAGAAAACTGCCAGTCAAGTCCATTCCCTGTTATAATTTACGGTATTCCCCACATGATCGTAGGAACTGAAGTTCTTAACAAGGAAAAGCTTTAGCGCAATGGTCCAAAATCTTCAGAGTGACAAGAGTGTCTTCAGAAATCACTTCAGAGCAAAGTAAAAGGATTTTCTATGACGGATCCAGTGATTTTTCCTCAATAAATAGGTTTTAGATTGTTACACACACGTAGAACTGGAACAAAGGGAACTACCAGAAAATATATTGGTTGCCCCTAATAAAATTTATTTAGACAGTTTACTTCTCATAAAAAATAGAGATTGAATTTCGTACGGGAGCGCCTGCCAAGGGGCTTGGCGCCGGGAGATCGTCTCCCCCCC
>NW_011167379.1:4801-7192 GCF_000146605.3 Meleagris gallopavo
ACTTTCCGGCCCCCGGCGCTCTCCCCCTCCCCTCGCAGCTAAACTCAAGCCCTGATTGAATGAGGCTGTAATATAAACAAGTGTATTTAACCAATTCTGCTCTGATTTAGGAACAGAACCTTCTTTTGGCTGAATAATTATATTTGGAGCAAGAAACACGATAAAATAAGGTTAAACTGCTAAAGTCAGCGGGGTGGCTTGGCGTAAATGGCTGATCGGGTTTGTAATTTGATATTTTATTTATGCATTTATTGAGCATCCATCCAGTTAAGGGGGCTGCTGTATGCAGAGCGATGTAATTGCTTTTTACACTTAGCACACGCTCCTGGCGTTTGCCGGATGCAACTTTGGGCTGCCTGGCTTCTTCGCTCTGCTTTTTTGGTATCTCCAGACGGCAGCGCTGAAATATCGGGTATTGTTATTCACATTCTCGCTCCTCAGTGCTGCATTGTAACACTGTTCGCTTTAATGAGAGGCGCCTCCCTCAATAATTAACGACCTCACATTTCCCTATTTTCTTGCCTGATGAAAAGAATCAATTTTAATTCATCGTAAATTACAGCTATGCTTTTGAGTGTTATTTGCTTATAGAAAACAAATCAAGTGACTTAGGCTCCTGTTTACTTTTCCACATCGGCACAGCCTAAACATAGATGACAAATCAAACTATATCCTTTCGTTAGGCGTAATTTGGAGTTAAGAAATGGAAAAACATAAACACATGTTTTTATTTCAATAAACCCCCTGGAAAAAAATGACTTATTTGGAAATGAAGGACAAGGCTGCCAGCAGCTACAGATCCCAATTTATTCATTCTAGTCAGAGCTAAATATGATGATCATCGCTGCTTTACGACATTAGGCTGCATGCAGCATTTTGTAGCTGTAATAAATATACTTCTTTGATAGCAACTTCATGAAGTTTAAACACATCCGAGGCAAGAACGATCGCAGCTGATAAGAAACGCAGCCGTCAGACGTTCCGAAAATAGCCTTTCCGAGAACGGCACGGAGAGCTCGAGCCTCCTGTCATCCTCCCTCAAACGCGTTTAAGAGCGGCGTTTTCCTCCTATTTGCTTATTTATCTGAATATCTGTATCTCACTCCGACTAAGTCAAAGGCGGCATCTCCGATTGTCTCCTCTCTGGCAGGCTGCGGGGAAGCGCTCGACGGCGGAGCGGCTGCTTTAGATTGAAAGGATGGCTTCTATCAATTAATTTTCATCACAACTATGACAGCCAGTCTTTTATGGGGAAAAAGCTATTTTAATACAAGGTATGCCTGACACCCCGGCACCCGACCTCCTGCGCCCAAATGCAAACTCTGTGCAACGAAAGTCACCTCCTCCTCTCCCCCATCTTTGTGTGTATGCATTTATGTACAGTCTTGTGCCTTATTAATATAAGTTCAGAAACTTGGAAATGCCGAGCTCCCATACAACGCTCTGCTCTATTCTGCTTATTTAGTCAGGCAGGAATTATCGGCGTTACTCGAAGCCAAGGGATCACCAGTACGAACCATTTTCAAAATACTCGTCTGTCTGGAGGAACAGGACAGTTCTGGGAAGAGTATTCCTACTGGCGCTTGAAAAATTTATTTTACACCCTCGCGTATTTTTATTTTATTTTATTTTATTTTATTTTATTTTATTTTATTTTATTTTATTTTTTAATGTTTTTTAATGCAAAATTTCCCCGAGTGTCCGGAAAAACGAGCCGCCAGGCATGGCAATGGCACGACGTACATCGCGGACTGGCGAGGGGGATTTAACTTTCTCTTTTTTTAACACCGCAGCTTTGATCTCCTCAATGACATAGGTGGTATATAGTAATAAGAAACATACATATTTTGTTTGTATGTGTTAAGTTCGCTGCTTTTCTGATTTCTATTTACTCAAGATAAATAATCATATATCAGTTATTCAGTTAGGTGACAAGTCTAGTAATTGGAATAAAAAGAAAACATCTCATCCTTATCTCTTCCTATAACTAGATATAGCGCTAATAAGACTGCATCAATCTTATCTGGCAAATAAATAAAATAGACAAACAAACAAATTCGCCTCCAACAAGTTAATGTGGTGTATCTGAGTGGAAAGTAGATATTTTCACGCATTCTGGAGATGAGGAGTGACTTTTAATAAAATCACAAGAAAAACAAATGTAATTCTGTAAGCAATTTCAGAGCTCAGCCATCTCTCCCGCGCGCCGTTACTTAGCATTCTCCGTCCGTCCTAACCTTTTCTTTTAAAAACCAGTTAGTTCCAGAAATATGACTGTCACTCAATCTGGGACCTTTCGATCCACCTTCCTTTATTATTTTGGGGGCAATTCTAGAGGTAATATGGCTTATTTTACAAGGATGATTTTTGTTGACTTTTTTTTCTTCTCCC
>NW_011167379.1:7944-16060 GCF_000146605.3 Meleagris gallopavo
CCCTCACTCCAGCTTTTTTTGTTTGTGTTTTAATAGTGTAAAATTGGGCACATCTTGGTGTTTTTTTGAACTAATCAAGAAAAACAGCTTGCATATGAAATACTAAAATAAAATAAAGGCCAGGGTATTTTTCTTCCTTTGCTTGCTCTCAGTAACTTAAAAAAGAGATGGAATCCACACTTCGTTCTTATTGTCAGCAGGAACTCCGCTCAGCCCAACACCTGCACTGCCTGGTAAAGGTCAGGCCTCTCCATGAGGAAAAGGTCTGTGTGACATTAGAACAAAATCAGGGAATGCTGCACTGGCAGCAGAGAACTGAGAGCCATGAGACCAGTGGAGCCCCTCAGCTGAAAGTACCGTCCAACGCTCTGACCCCGGTGCGATGTGTTTTCCTGTTGGCTGTCTCTGTGCATGCAGTGCCTGTGTGTGTGTGTGGAGGGTTCTGTAGTCTTAGGCTATTTGCAACTTTATTTATTTAGTTGTTTACAGAAGCGCTCATCACAAAAGGTCACATTCGTCTCCCATTTTAGTACTTTCTAAAATGATGGAGACATGCAGGACTGGCTAGGCTCTAGTTCAGGGTATCTCATTGGTAGTAATTTTTTTGCATAGCCACAATACTTATTAGAACTCTGAAGTAAGCCCTGGAAACAAAAGCAGCTCTTAAAACTGTTTGGGTTTTTGTTTTTGTTTTGCTTATTTTTAAATGATGGCCTTTTAAGAAAAGAATGAAACATGTCACGTTTTCCAATGTTGATTCTGTTAGAAGAAACTGTGCATCCTGTTTAGCAAAAAAATTGTGCCCCAGGAGACTGCTACTGGCTGGCTGGAGAGAGATAAGATGCTTTTTTCAGAAGAATGCTTTCTTATAGCATTTCATTGTCATACCTCCTACCATTGTTTTCTTGGTCTGCATGCCATGTTATGAGGAGATTCAAACTTCTGCTTGTGGACCTTTCTCTTCTTGATCCACGTGGCCAGTGACTAAGTTTTGGATCATGGTTGACAATGTTTGAATCAGTGTTCTCAAAGAAGAAGCATTTCTGCTTCCTGAAACACACAATAATGAATGTGGGACTCTCTTCCCATATCTCATCTCACCCACGGAATCATACAGACCTTAATGTACATCGTGTTCATTTTTTCACATTCACATCCAGCTGACCCTCTCAACCAAAAGTACAAGTCTGTGCTGTAGCAGGTGCTTACTGTAAGCAGAGTGACTTAAGGGAAGCTGAGACACAACTCAGGGTTTTTTTTTACTCTATTGCTATAGAAGCTACAGTACTAAAGCCATCTTTTTCTTTATGCTGCAGATGAGGAGAAGTTGTAAGATTTTCTGATGGAGGAGTATACTTTGTGTACTGGCAAAATGTTTGGGCATGAGGACTAGGGTACTTACAGAAGAAGTATTTCATTCAGCTTCAGAGCAGTGGCCAAGCATTAAGTTGGTAGAACCCTAGGACCTCCTTTGTTTCCCACATTATAGGAGCGCTTGTGATTGCAGCCAGCCAGATTGCAGGTGCCTGGTGGTCATGCACTGGGGAAACTGCACTCATCTCATTAACAGAAAGAAGCTTTATTTCAATATCACAATGACGTGTCACAAGTAGTCTGTGTATGTGATAAGTAGCTTACTGCGTTTATCTTCACTCAGTATAAATACGGTCTGCTGTAGGTGGATTACTTCCAGCCTTGAATAGTATCATGTGCTAGGATGAGTACAATTGTTTGAAAGCATGCTCGAGAGCTGAAAAAATTTCAGATCCTTAGAAGACAAAGAATTAATGGCAGTGGTGGCATCTTGTAAGAGCGTATTGAATGAAGATGCCAGTGTCTAGGAACTCCATTAACTTCTGCCCTTTGCATACTCTGATGATGGCAGGGACAAAGATGGGCATGGTCATATAGTTTTAAACTTAGTGTACTGAATTTCCTTTACCAGTACCGGAAGAAACATTGGCAGTGACATTTTGTTCCTGTTCATTTCTGCTCACTGGGAGTCAGGAACTAGAGAGAAAGTAATGTATTAGGGCATCCAAATTGGGGAGGGAGCCAGAACCCAGTGTGGAACTTGGCTGCTAGTAATCAGCAAATCGAGTCTTTATTTGCAGTGCTAGCCTCTCTGAATGTTAATAAAGTTCTGCTTCCTTCCTAAGTCATATTATTTACAGCTAATGAATCAGTGAGAGGTTGCAGGGGAGAGCCTAGCATTGGGGATGGTGACATGCTGGGGGAGGAAACCTCCTGCAAGTGGCCTTCTTTACTTTGGATAGCTCCCAGCGGTCAGTGCTCTTCTCTCCTGTGCTGTCTTCAGAGTATGCCTTCCTCGTGCTCTGCAGGGGAAGAATTAGAGAAGCAGAGATAAAATAGCCCAATATAGTCAGAATAAGTGTGTTTCTTTTTGAACTCGATATTTGAAAATGGTAGCTGGCTCCTTGGACTGCTTATTGAGATTCCTAGTGAGTAAGAACTCTAAGAGAGCTTGTCTTTATGTGAGTGTTGGTAAAACGTCTCTCACCTCATTGTAGCTCAGAAAGTAGTTGACCAGTGGGCAAATGTTTTGTCTTGTAACGTTTTGGTAAAGTCTTTATTCTGATTTGCAAACCATGTTGTTCTTTGTTATCATCTAGCCATAATAACATTTTAAGCACAGTGTATGTGCTTTCAGGCAGCTATGCTGTTTTGGAAGGTAGGGTGCTTTGCTCCTTGGCTTGAATAATGCATTTGGAGACCAACTCTTATGTTCCAGACTAACTTCCTGCTAACAGACTCTCCAGCTCTTACCCCTCTTCATCCTTCTTTTCCTCTCTGATCACTTCAGTCAGATTTACTACAGTTGACAACTTGAGTTCTGGTGCAGAACACTTTAAAAATCAGCTACAGATTGAAATGACAGTTTTCATGTGCTGATCTTGCAATGAGTGTAATCTTCCTCTTGTAAGAGAAAAGTTGCCTCTGCTCAGTTAACAATACTATCTATATACCACTAATACAATATTCTGCAGACTTAAAATATTCCGTAATTATTAAGTTAAACTCAATCTTAAAAATATCAGTGCTTGCAGGCTTCAAAGTATGAAGAAGTTCTGAAGCCTACATGTTTGAGTGTGAGCTTCTTAACCATGAAGTATTTCTTACTTCTCCAGTCAGTTGTGACTTGCTCACTCAACAGCTTTTACCAAGGACAGAAGTATGAAACATGAAATAATACTGACATCACATCACCACTGGAAAAAAATAATCTCAAAACACTTGGGAATTATTTTATAAAAGAGCTTGCAGATGCTAACTGATTTGCTGGAGAATAACAAAACAAAAGTGCATCACTGTTGGTATCTTGTTCCTGATGACTATCTACTTCCTTGCCTTGCAGTGGCTCTAACACCAAGTAAAGTTTTTCTATGTCTTGCTCATTTAAACTCTGGCCAGTGTGTAAGTGTTTCATTTGCTTAAAAAAAATGCATAACTTTTTTTTTCCCCACATTTTCCTGTTTGAGCTACATAAGGGAAAAGCAGAACTTGAAAGTAGATTGGCTGTTTCAGAAGGAACTCAATAAGAAGAGTAGTACACGTCTTTGAAGTTAAGCCAGCTGTAAAGTGCTCTTGATCATAGGCAACTGATGATGTTGCAATTTTTGAGCAAGGTTTAATATTTTACAGTGCAAATAGAGAGTATTCGTCCAGCTCTAGCTGAGTTTTTCATTAAAATCAAATAGAAATTTTTCTGAAAGGTGCAGATGGGACTGGAATTTTCTGTTTATCCACAGGATGTTTATAGTCTTGGCAAAACTGTCTGACCTTTTTTTACCTTAATGTTTCATTTCTGTAATTTGTCTTGACCTTACTCTAGCAGTACTCCTCTTAATAAGAAGATAGTTTAATGACCGTGTCAGTTCAGCTCCAGGCTCCTCTGAAGAGACAAGTATTTAGGATGTGAATTCTCCCCTCTCACCTCTCTATTACCCAGAAGACAAATGGCTCTGCCTTGGAACCCTTAGTTTAGCATTTGCCATATGATATTACGCTATTTTTATTGGCACCACTGTTCTCACATCCTTTGTTCTCTGAAGATTGCACTGCTTGTTTTTTTTTTGTTTGTTTGTTTTAGCTGCTCATAAGAGCTTGAGTTCAAAGCCGAATGAGAGCATTGGTTGTCCTCCTTCCTGCTTCCAATATACCTCGCAACTCGGCCTAACTATAGAAAGAAACTGGTTTCCAGTAGGAGTTGGGTAGTCTGGCTAAGAGTCTTAATGTCTTGATTACGTGTTTTTTTTAAGCCTTTGCTTGTCTCATTCAGTGGTTTGAATGAACATTGAGATCATAAAATCCTTTGTACTATTATTTTCTTTTATTTGTACAGTCTCTTGGCACAGAAAGGACCTACTGTGATGACTCTTTAGATGATCTTTCTATATAAATGCTCAACAGTACTCAGAAATGAACTTGGTGCACCATCACACTTTATACAGACTGGTAATGCTGCTGGTTATTTATTTTAAATAGGCCTTAACTAAGTATTCTGAGATTTGTTTGCACTGATTTGAAAATTGCTTTGCTTTGATCAGTGGACAGCAAACTTCTTATTTTTCACTAGCTCCATCTAGTGCAACACAGGCTATGCTTTGTAATATCAGATGTCTTCAGCATGGGTTCTCCGGAGTCCATATTACCAAGAAATTTCCAGTTGATTCAATGTTCCTCAGAGCAGAGGGTAGCACTCCAGAGGTAGCAAAATAAAAGCTGGCACCTGGATCTTTTGAAACTAGTCTGTTAATGAATTCAATACATGTAGTTGCATCTTTTCAATATCATTGCTTAACATTTTAGTTTCATATGTATGCTGTCCTCAAATACCTGAAAGGCGATTGCAGTGAGAGCGGGGTTGGTCTCTTCTCCCTGATGACAGGTGACAGGAAGAGGGGAAATGGCCTCAAGTTGTGGATAAGTTTGGGCTGGATCTCAGGAAACACTTCTTTACAGAAAAGGTTGTTAAGCACTGGAATAGGCTCCCCAGGGAGGTGGTTGAGTCACCATCCCTGGGTGTGTTTAAAAACTGTTTGGATGTGGTGCTCAGGGACATGATTTAGCAGAGGGTTGTTAGAGTTAGGGTAGTATGGTTAGGTTGAGGTTGGACTTGATGAACTTGAGGGTCTTTTTCAACCTGAGCAATTCTCTGATTCTATGATTCTGTGATAAGTTTTTTAAGGAATACAGCATTTAAGTTTACAACCTTTTTATTTGCTCAACTGTGTATTTTTTTATTATTTTTTATGCTGTTTAGAAGGCAGTTTACTCTCTTGTGATGCCTAGATTTCTTCTTACTCCAATTTTTTTTGAGCATCATAGTTGAGTAGGTGGTATTTGTTCCATTCATGGAGGTGAGGTCAATCAGCAGCTATTGGCCAAGATGCAGCCTTTGGACGTCCCCTAGTTCACTAGTTTTCATCAGGGATTGATGTTGTACATGCTTCTCACTCTTTTCCCTTGAGCACTGGATACTGGCTTTTGTGTCCCCTATCCCATCCATCCCCCAGCTCAAGAGAAAGAGAATACAGCACTCTGCTGACACAGATGATAATAATCATGTTTCCTGCATTTGGGAAAACTGCATGAGTCAACATATGCAGAGTGTGAAGGCTGATCTTGACCCTGAGAAAACTGCATTCCTTGCCCAGGGGGTTAGCTGCTGGCTTCTGCTGGCAGAAGAATACTTGGGAGAGAGAGCCCTGGGTCCTGTCTAGCAGCAGGACTTGTTCTCAGCTTCTAAAAATTCTGCAGCATGCTGGGTGATGGCTTTTGAACCTTACAGGCTCAGCACCAGTTCAGCTTGACACTTAGGTGACCTGGTTATAGGTATTGTGTAAACAATCTGAGAGAATGCTAGTTCTTTTGTGGAGGCATTGATTTTTACACAAAAACATAAAGTTTATCTTCTGTGTTGAAGATAAATTATGAGAGTGACATATCTGATAAATTATTATTGGAAGGTATCATAAAAATAGAAAGTGCTTTTTTTGTTTTTGTTTTTGTTTTTGTTAAGCCCATTCCCCTGGAAATGCATAGAAACTAAAACAGTAGGAAGCCAAGGCTCTAAAAGCATCTAGAGGAATTTCATATTATTTTCATAAACTAATCTACCAGTCACATCTATCTGTGTAAACTAATTACTTTCTTAATTAGGTAGCCTTTTTGGAGAACTGTGGAGAACTGTGGTAAAATTTGCCACTAATTACACTGGGGCAGGAGGAGGTTGCTAAACTGTTAGTAAGGATGAGAAAATTTTATTTCCTTTCGTTGAAATGTGGGGCAAGCAGTAATTGATACATAAATAAAGTGCTTATTTTTCCAATTTCAACCTATACAGCTTCTGTTAACCTTACTAATTGAAGCCCTTTCTCGGGGTCATTGGTTTCCTTCCAACTGATGTAATGTCTCCAGGAACTGCAGAACAATAAGAGAAACAATTTGTTGCAAGGTTAAACTTTTCCTTCTTCTTGTTAAGGGTAATGCTTATGTTGATTTGTTCTATATTTTGGATTCCAGTGAATTCCAATGATATTTGGTCAAGAACACTGGATTGTAGGTCATTCTAGCAAGTAATCTGCGAAGATCAGCTGCTGTTTTGGGGGGATTTTTCCCCTCTTCCTTCCCCATGGTTACATACCCATTTAGAAAACTAGAATTGTTGGAGTTATATACATCTCTTGTATACAACAATTATACATCTCTTGTATATAACAATTATACATCTCTTGTGCTGTCTTCTCTGAAGTCCTAGGCATTTGAATTTATCACAAGGCACATGTTGTATACTGTAATGCACTGTAGACAAGATTGTACATGGAAGAGAACTCAATAAGTGCATCCTCTTTGTGTTTTCCAACTTTTATAAAGAGCCAGTGTAGTCCTGATTCCTTACAAACAGTCCATGTCCTGAGAGATCAAGTGGTTAATGCAGGCCACAAATAGCCCGTTTTCTCCTCCTTTCACTCAAGCTTAGACTATAGTGATGTTACTGCTTCTTTCCTAGTTTCTTTTAGCAGGCTTCACAGTTCACTCCTAGTGTCACGCAAGCTCCATTCTTCTGTTCTAAGCTTCAGGCCAAACCCCTTTACCTGAATGTGTTGCTTGTGCACAAAATAAACAACACTGTCAAGTCAGAAATTTGAGGCACTTCTGGCTATGCGTTAATGCTGAGTGTTCAGAAACATGAATAAAAGCAAGTGGGAAGTCAGATGAAATAACCTTATCTGGATTGTAATCCACTTTTTTTTCATCAGGAGGATCACTTTTCATTCCTTTAAGTCTGCTGCATTTTAATGTGCAGTGCAAGATCTGAAAGGTTTGATATGCACCACTGTAATTCCCTCCTTTGAGAGACGATCATTTCTTTGATGTTGTGGAGGGATTCAGGTGTGTCATGAAACTTACCTTTTTTACATTTCTGTGTGGGTGGGTGAGCTTTAGGGATGAGTTCTGCTCAGGGAAAGAGTTGCTACAGTCCCCTATTAGATAGTTTTCCCTGTGGGTATGTTTCAGGCAGGACAAGCAATACCTGTGTGATTTGTAACAGAGCTGCCTGACCCGGTATGTCAGCTCCGTGTTAAGAGTTATGTTTTCTCAGGGGTGAGGAACCATGCTAAATTTTGTCTAAGCTGAAACTGACGCTCATTGCATTTTGCTTGACCTACCAACCAAAAATTTATTCCCTCCCTCTATAGTCTTTCACAGCAGCTTGGGAACTGCTGCCATTGTCACCCAATATATTGTACAGGTTAAAATACCTGAATTAATCCCATCATTCTATATAGACTGTATTTTAGTCATAATTTCCAGTATTTTCCCGAGTTTTTCCTATTCCTTTCATTGTAGCTTCCAACTGTAGCAATGCTTCTGTATAAAGTCTTTGTGATATGAAGAAGAGTCTGAAGGCTTTCACCCTAGGTATGGGAGATGAGTTGCCCCAAAACAATACATTATTCTAAGAAAACAGAGCAATTCATTATTTATTTCTTCTTCTTTTTAACTAGCAGATTTGGATTTGAACTAACTTAGGTAGAAGTAAGGAGGATTTGTAATTTGACTTTTTGGATAGCAGATAAAGCCTTTTTTT
>NW_011167379.1:16080-27991 GCF_000146605.3 Meleagris gallopavo
TTTTTTTACCAGCTCCTAATGTTTGCTGCTGCCTGGAAACTTCTTGCTTAGTTTATTGCATTTTGTGAGTGTCATTTCTAAAGTACAAGCAAAATCTGACAGAGCATCATGGAAATGCTTGAAGTGTGATGTGATCCACAAGCATTAGATGTATGAAATGGTTGCCCTTGGATCAAGTGTCACTGTGCTAATTGGCTTGCCTGCAGTTTTGGCTTGCCTGCAGTTAGTCTCCTTTTCCTACTGCAAGGCATTTAACAGAGCTTCTAAATGTGACTTGCTGTACCACCACTATCCTTTTTGAGGACTTAAATCAAAATAAGACGTATAGTTAACTCATCCCTGGAGATGTCCTTTCATGTCCTTTCATGTGGCTACAGGATAAGGCTTACGTGGATGAAGGTTTACTTAAATCTTGGATCTGATATGCACTCTTTAACTCCTTTTAAGTATGCTGTGTGATGATAATGAAATTCAGCTAAATCACAGAATAGCTTAAGTTGGAAGGGACATCAAAGATCACCCAGTTCCAATCCTCTGCTGTGGGCAGGGCTGCCACCCAGGGCAGGGTGGCCATCCAACCTGGCTTTGAGCACCTCCAGGGATGGGGTACCACAGCTTCTCTGGGCAGCTGTGCCAGTGCCTCACCACCTCTGATTAAAGAATTATCCTCCTTACATTTAATCTAAATCTTCCACTTTATGGAGGGAAGATTCAAGTCAGGGAAAAATATTTGGTGGACAGGAAAAAACACATTGTTCAATCTTATCTCTTTCTTTTACACTTATAAGCTATGGCCACTCTATAGTGATGTGCCTTGTGCAAGTGCATTTGGGCCAGATTGTGCTTTCCCTCCTCATCATACTTCTCAACACATCTCAGTGCCTTTTACAATTCTGTTTCTTGAGAATACAGTTTCAGTTGTTTTATTGTGTTGTTGGCTGGTGTCTAGTATAGTGTGATCAATTATAAGAGCAGAGTCTACATGTTACAGTAAGAGGTAGCTGCTGGGCTACCGAATCAAAGGGTAAAAGGGTGTGAGAGTTCAGTGACAGCTGTTTGTCTCCTTGTGTTTTGGGGGAAATAACAGACTTAGACACTCTTAAGCAGAGGTTCTGGATGGAAAATCCAGACAGACAGGTGCAGCTTTAGAGTTGTAAGAAGAGAGCGTGGGGAATGAGATGTGACTTAGTGGTGTGCTTCCCACTGTTCCTGGCGGAGTGTAGAGTTTTCTTGAACCCTTTCCTGAAGTATTCAACTTCCTGTGATTCTGAGAAGAAAACTGTTTTCTTGGATTTTGCTAACAGAACATAAACATTTTAAAGCAACAACCCAAAAGATGTCAGTAACAAATTGCAAGGCTTGCTTTTCATGCAGGATGTTTTGAGAGAGTTCATTTTGAGATGGACTGTATTAGAGGCTTGTAAGAAGCGTTATTTTAGAATCATCAGATTCTTCAAAGAATGCTTGGGAAATTATTTCTGAGGAAGAAAGTGCTGAGTGTTAAAATATTTTTAACAAAACAGCAAAAGCAAACCAGGTAATAAGTTAGCTACTTGCAAGAAATTATGTGAATGTTGTGGAGGTTTTTCAAGTGAAGGAACAAATTTAAATTAGATGACAAAAGTGCTCAGAAACTAATTTCATTTTTAAATACACAGTGTAACTGAAGACTTGAGAAATGTTAGTTTCCAAGTGAAGGTACCAGAAGTTAAGCTCTGGCTCTTGCTTGGATCGCCACAGTAACTTAGATGCAATTTGTCCTCTGTCACAGAAGAATCTTAACTGTGCAAGGGTGTACTGAGTAACAGGTAGTAGCTGGTGAGTATATGATCAATGGGCAGAGGTCTTATATTGATAACATTCAAATTATTATTTTCTATCTATGTTTTCTTCTAAATTCAGATCTTTTGCTTCTTCAGTCAGGGTATAACATGAACTCTTGCTCTGCTGTGGCATCTTAGAAAAGAAACGTCTTTTGACTGACAAATAATTGAGAAACCACTCAAATATATTCTGCCAGCAAGAAATAAAAGGATAGCACCTCTGTCCTGGATGTAAAATGCATTCATGATAAGAGCATGAAAGCTTGAGTGCTAAGTGAACATGTATTAATAATATGTAAAGATAAACACAGGTCATGATAATCTCAGATGAACTCTGAAAGGCATCAGTAAAACTAGGGACAGAATTCAAAGAGGACAGAAATAAAAAATAGTGCCCATGAGATTTTCCTTAGTCTCTTGTACTAGATAATGCACACTATGTATCTCCAAATAGTATAGATAGCTATTGTTTTTTAATTTAAGATCTGAGGGTAATAATGATATTACTTCTAAGATGCAATTGTCTATATTACGCTTCACTATGGAACTTGTATCCAGTCTAATTGATAAAGGTTTTGTCAGCAAAAACCATCTTCTATACGAACAATCACTCAGAGCACTGCTGGAAAAATTCAATCTGTCACTGGATCAACTGTTCTGATTGCATGAGGAATGCGTTACCTGCATGGATTAGTCAATCACTCTTTAAAGGCCAGCCCCTTGTTATTGTTGCCTTGTCACAATTTTTTTGAATAGATTCTGTGGGTTGCTGCTGTCATCCCAGAAACTATGTCTAGGGGCAGCTGGAAATGAGAAGAAAGCAATTCATTTGATGGACATATCTTGATTTTCATCAGTGAGGCTGGCTATTTTCTATACAACAGAGCACACTCAATCTTTTCAATAACTTAGTAGGAGGGAAGATAAAAGGGACAGGGAGAGTATCATCTTAATTAACGATGCAATAAAGAAAAGCCAGAAAATTGGTTGGACAAAAGCCTGGAGGCAAACTATTTGGGTTGTGACAAAAGAAACCACTCTACTCTAGAGAATCACCTGCACCAAGAAACTTTTCTCTGGAACGTGGTTCTACTACTCATTCCCAAACACTCCTAATACTAAATGCTAAGTTAAGTCATACTACAAAGTTTGTTTTCCAATCACAGAATCACAGAATTGCAGAGGTTGAAAGGGACCTCAAGAGATCACCAAGTGCACCCCCCTGCTAAAGCAGGTACCTACAATAGGCTGCAAAGGTAGGCATCCAGGCAGGTCTTGAATATCTCCATAGAAGGAGATTCCACAACCTCTCTGGGCATCCTGTTCCAGAGATCCGTAACTCTTACCATTAAGAAGTTCTTCCACATGTTAGCATGGAAGTTCCTACATTCAAGTTTTAGGCAATTACTCCTTGTCCTGTTGCTATGCACCAGCAAGAAAAGCCTGGCCTCATTCATTTGCCTCCTGTCTTCGGATATTTATACTATCAGATCTCCTCTCAGTCTTCCTTTCCCCAGGCTTAGAGACCCAGGTTACTTAGCCTTTCCTCATTATGGGAGATTCTCCAGGCACTTAATCATCTTCACACTCCAGCGCTGGATTCCTTCTAGGAGTCCCAGTCTGTCTTGAACGGGGGAAACAGACCTGGACCCAGTAGTCTAAATGTGGCCTCACCAGAGTAAAGTACATTCAATCACTACATGTAACAGATGTTTTTAGTGGTTCATGCTGACCTGCTTTTCTTGTGCTATTCAGCAACTACACATCATTTCTGTGGAAGTTTTTTCAGGATTGCATATTATTCTTAATGAAGTATATTACATATTTTTAAAGTTCTGCCTTGCACAGCAGACTTAATGCTGCTCCCTCTATATATCCTCATCAGTTCAGCACTTATTTACCACGCTGCACTCAATGGCCTGCAAGCATATCTGGTTACACTGACTGCTAAGGCATGCAATCTGCTTTGTCTGCTCCAGCTGCCATTTCTGGTGAAGCTCCACAGAGGATGACAGAAATGAGTACACAAAGACAGATGTTCTCCTCATTAGCAGTTCACTTGCCCTGTGAGGGCAGGGTCTATTTCACAGTTATGTGCCAGCATACAATGCTGGGAGGAAGGTTAGCATATACTGTTATGAAACCTTAGATTTATCACAGTTTTACCTCTTAGCACTGTATAAGGTAGATCTGAAATTTGGAGGAACCTGATTCAAAAGTATGTCATTCTGCAGCCACTCCAGAATCTTACACTGATACTCTCTCAAAGCAGCGCTTCAGAGCGATGGAGAAGTACATGTTATTCTCACTGTGCTCAAGGTGCATAAATAAATGTAAACGAAACTACAGTTTACACAAACTCAGGCAAATTAACAAAACATTTATAAAGAATATCCAACATAGCATCACACAAAAGGTACACTGTTATTTTTTGTTGCTGTTCAGGAACACACTACAAAATTTTTAAATTAGAACAACTAACATAAAGAGCTTTCTTCAACAATTCTGTTTCCTGTTTCAAAAAGCCATTCTGAAAGAACACAGTATGCATAGTTTTTAAATGATCTTCCATGCAGATCAAGCGTTTTTCTCTTACCCATGTGTTTTCTTTCAGGGCTTGAACTTTGTTAAAAAAAGTCACTTAGGCCTAGATGAACAGCTGTGAAAAGAGTTCACTCTAGAACTCTTTATCAGCAGATCCAACCAACAACATACTACATAGCTACAAAATTCTGTTTATTGAAAAAGTAACTTAGTTTTGACCAGTGGCAGTTGTGTGAATTGGGCTCTACAAATCAACCTCAGGCAAACTGAGACAGGTTTGGAATCAGCTCTTAATTCCATCTTGGGCTCAAAGATAAACAAGGAGTAATACTTGATAAAGTTACAAATAAATTGCATGACAGGAAAAAAGTGACTTTGAAAAGGGTCATTTGGTCCATCTCCTCTTCCAGTACAGAGTTGATGCTATAATGGCTTGAAATTTCAGTTACAAGGTGTTTCTGAAGTATTTATTAGCCCCTCACATTCCTTACATAGCTAACATTTGACGTGTACGTTGTTTCTTAATCTAAGCTTACGTTAAACAGGTGCTTTTTTTTTTTAACCTTTTGTAGTTGATGTGAACTGGAAAAGCTTTTATTTTGCCTGAATGTGGAACACACAGATGTTTCAGAACATCCTTTATTTGATGCATCTTGCAGTTAGAGAGAGGCTAGTTTGCATAAAGAGAACCTTAGCAAATCAGCAGTAGTAACAGAGCTATAGTCAAATAAAGTGTGAAATGGACCCAGTGCTAATACATATAAAGAGGGTACTGAAAAACTTCTAGGCTTCCAGCTTCACCGACTCTAGAATGGAACGTGCTTCTTTATACTCTTCAGCTTCTTCCAACTCTTTTTCATTTTCCTAGAATTAAAAACAAAATTTTTAAGTACTTCAGAAATAACTGACAGTAGAACGGATTTAGGAAGGAAACATGGAAACACATGGGGCATTAAAAACACTAGTTTTACACGTCTCATAGCACAAGGAATTTCTTTTGCCCTACTTAAGGCGTGCTATAATGGCTGTCGTGTGAGAAGATCTGACCTGACCTATGTATACCTTCATTTTATTCTCTGAAATAAAAAACAAGGAAAGTGCAACCGGAAGCAGTAACAACAATACTCAGAACAAGAAAAAAAAACTTAAGGAGAGTTTAATAACTGAAAAAAAGCACAACTACACAGTTCATTTTAACAAAAGCTTTGAAGGTGTGCTAAGAAAATAGAACAATGTCTAAAAGACTTCCAAATTCTTAACAGTAATAATAAGTTTCCACATTTCTAATTTTAAGTTTGTGTAGCATGCAGTATAGATCAATAGCATCGCTTCTGCATGCTGCTGAAGCCTAGACAAACTAACAGTCAAGTTACAAGTTGAATCACAGAAGGATCCTAAATCTTGCCACCTCTTGGGCATGCTACTCAAGGACAAGATGTTTTAAGCTTTCCATTCAGAAGGGATTTACATTTTAGCCATCAAATATGTTTGAAGCTTAATTTATAGCCTCACACAAGTGTATTTTAGCCTCACAGAAGCTTTTCCCTGTGTAGTAGAATTCTTGGTGAAAACTCAGCTTTTATGTAAACAGAGTAATATCCAAGCCTAGTATATTTTCAGTCAGTCCATTTGTATATTATTTATTCCCAAAGGTATTCATACATTAAAAACACCCACTACGATAACAAATAGCTTAACCAGTACTCAGCAACAACTCAGCTGTTTTGTTTCTTGTGTTTAGCATAGTAAAAGCAGTAGACGAAATGCTCTGAATATTTCAGTTCACTACAGGACAGACTAGAAAGACTACCTAAAATGAGCAAACTCTTTTTTCCAGTCATGCAACGAGCACAGGAACTTGAGAGTTCATTCTAGCACTTTAGTACTGAAGTGCATGTGGGGTATAAATCCAATTACAGACTGTCTCTAGTATACTAATACAAGGAAGGAATATTCACAGATGGAGGACCAAATCTGCATAAGCAGATATCTGCGCTGGACTGCAGAGGTATGTTACAGGATGCCAGTTTTTGGACCTGCAAAAAGTAATTTTCAATCCAGTTCTGTTCTGATTCAATTGCATTGCAAACAAGCATGTTTATCCATTTCCAACAAACAACACCAGCATTTACTGGGAGGTGGTTTTTCATGCTATACTTACTAGTAGTTGAGTGAGATCTGCATGTGCAATTTCTAATCTCCGCTGACAGTCTGGAATCATCATTCGAGACTCTTGTAAGATCTCAACCTGTGACAATTGGAAGCCAATGAAATCAGAATGTACTTCACAGAGGAATGTTATTTTTAAAGATAACTCTTTAATCTGAAAAATTAGTAGCCAAATCATCATCCAGCATCACCCAGGATCTTCAGAAGAGTTGTACCTATTTTCTGAATAAAAGACATTCACTAAGCATAATTGCTTGAAACTCTGTTAATTTACTGGACAATTAACTAAATACAAAGTATTAAGCAGAAAGCAGTATTTTTCCCATACAAAGAAGTACAACCTTGTAAGCTTTCCATACAACATTTGTTAAAAAAGGCTATTTAAAACAAACTTTATCCTGCTGTCTTGAAGCAGCTTCATCCAAAATGGGATCAGCTGGTTATATAAATATCTCCTGCATCTTTTGGGTAATAAAGAAAAACAGTGTTCAGATAATACCACATAGAGATAATTACTGCATGAAAAAAGTTATTGAGTTATTGATCACATTGTGTGCACACTGCAGGAGGCTCTGACTGAAAGACAAAGGTAAAGAAAAATGAAAAGCAAAGACCAGCAGGCTCATATTTTTGATGCTTATCATGCATAAAAAGTTATTACTTATCCTTGTGCTTCATTTTAGGAGAAAGATTATTCTCACCATGCACTTTGAACAAAATTACTAAACTGGCACCCCACTGAATCTGAACATCCTGCCTCCTCCTAAAGAAAATAACTTCAGATTTATATAAGGGAACATTTATTTCATGGACCGAAATCTAACCATTGACAAGAAAGGATGTACAGAATTGTTCAGTAGAGTTTAATCCATTTAGAAATGAAAACCGGTTAGTTAGATATTTAAATATGAACCCTCTTTCTGTATTCCTGATAACCTGCAATATAAAGTGTTCACATCAAATAGCTCATTACGTTCTATCATCCTTGTGCTCTAATCTCCTTTCTGCTGTACTGAAGGGAGCCAAAGGGAATACTGTCATCACATATTGGAAGAAAAGCTGTGGCTAAGAATGTTCTATGTGTACCAGAAGGCCTTTTGTTGTAAAACATAATCTTCATGTACTTAAGTGTCATATGTTTAAGCTTTTTATTCAATGATTTTTACAAAAACACTGTTTTTCACTGATTTTTATAAAACACTGTTTTTAACTTCCTTTCAGAGAATTTAGGGTAAAATTCATAGAGTCATAATGGTTGTAAAGACCACTAAGATCATCTAGTCCGACCACCATCAGCCCCTCACCACTACACCACTAAACTATGCCACTCAGTGCAATACCTGTCCTTTTCTTAAAGACCTCCAGGAACAGTGAGTGATTCCACCACTTCCCTGGGCAGCCTGTTTCAATACCTCACCACTCTTCCTGAGGAAAAAAAAAATTCCTAATGTCCAATCTGAACCTCCCCTGGCACAACTTACCTCTTGTTCTATTGATAGTTACCTGGGAGAAGAGGCTGACCTCCACCTTGCTACAACCTCCAGATTTGTTAAAGCAAGATAGGTGACAGACATTAGAATTAAGCACCCACAAATCATAATTCTCATTAATATTAGTTTTCTTTTAGGCATTCACAGAGTCATAATGGTTGGAAAAGTCGTCTAGAATCATCTAGTCCAACCATGGACCTGCCATCAATGCTGCCCACTAAACCATGCCCACTAAACCTTGTCTGTACATTCATCTATGCTTTCCTTAAACATCTCCAGGGATGAATACAGTTTTGGAGTGTATTAAAAATAAGATAAATTACTCTGCATATTACACTTTGAGCAGTTAACAAATAAAGGCTTGTAACTTCTGCAGAATTAGGTGTGTCAAACTACATGAGATGATGACTTTTGCTTCGTGTATCACAACTTGGTTCTCTAAAAAATGCCTATGGGAGTTAGAATGTCCACAGATGACATCCTTGGGATGACATTGCTAACTACTTGTGTACTTTAAAGCTGATAGTTAATGAGAAAAGTAGTGATTTATTTTATATATGCCACTCAGTAAGGAATCTGAAGGAAAACATACAGATTTAGGATCTGAGTGCTGTAGTCCTACTTGCTGTAAGAGAAGAACAAAACTACTCCAATCATTCAGTTTAAAAGAGAATGACTGAGATCAAAAAGGCTACCTGAGTTTTATTCACATTTGCCTGCAGTTAGGCAATAATATGAAATGGAAAAAAGATAAACATTGGAATTACATTCATGAGGTGCAAAGGGTTGGAGAATGGAGCAGAGATTCCCCATTCCTTGTGGAACCAAGATTAATTACCAAATTGCCTATGAAAACTTTGATAACTTCTGCACAAACCGCTTTTTTCTTCCCAGTAATACTGATTGTCCTTGATAAATGTTTTACTGTTGCAAACACATATAACAAAGCAGAGTGGAAAAATCAAATAATTAGATATGCGTAGGTTAAAGAAACAGTGTTTGCTCTCCAACAGTTGTGAAAATGAAAGAACAGCTCTCTCTTCTTCCCCAGCACACTCTAAAAGCTTTCTGACTCAACTCTAAGGAGTTTAAATTGTAAGCGGGTCACAGAGGAAGTTTTTACACGAAACTGATCTAATTGCAGATAGCCATAAACATCTTCAAAGTTTCTGTGAATTACAGTACTAAATAGAGGTATCAAAAAATTGTAGTAACTGAAGTGCATTTAAATAAATTATTAAGGTAAAGCAATAAAGCACAAAAATGTACAGATAGAAGCAAATTGAATATGTTGTCAATAAGTGCACATCAGACTGGAAGAGTTACTGAGACTACATTGAGAATTATGTCCCAATTCCTTTAACAGTATTGAAAAAACCAGCTATATCTCTTCAAAGAACCACAGTTCCAATCCATTATTTTTCAGGACTGAGCTTATTTTTGCTAAGGGAGCAGATGTTTGGCATCTTACAAAGGAAAGTGGTCTGCTCAGATGTGACGGAGCTTTCTAACTGCTGGACTGTATGTAACCTATGTACTAAACACGATGTAGATTTTTCATAAATTGGATCAAACGTCAAAGAACTGATGTGCATAATGCACTATCAATAGCATTTAGTCTGTTTTCCATAAATTCCACATTGTAGTGACTCAGAAAGCAGGACTAGAAACAGAAAAGCCAAAGAGATGCGAACACGCCAACCTATCATTTGATTGAGTGGAAGGCACCGTAACAAAAATCAGAAAAATATTTTATACATTCAAAATAAGTACTAAGGCTAAACATGACTCCATAGAAAGAAACTGAGACTTTAAACATAAGCTGAGGCTTTAGACATAAGCAGCTTAGATTTTAAGAGGTCCCATAATAAAAGCTCAGTGGCAATATTTCAACTTACCTAGGCAGATCAGAACTATTTATGAGCATCAATACCAAGAATTCTATAACAGGAAGCAGTTTTGCCCACCCTAACTGACCTATATGGTATAACAGGGACAGGTTTAATAAGCTTCAAGGAGGTTCAAGCAGCTTTTGTTTTTCTTTCAAGCTGACCCACAACAATATAAGAGATTTAGACATATGCAGATCCACAAATAGTTTGAAAACAAGAAAACTCCTGTGGGGCTGTCATTCCTTGATCTTAAAAGAAAGATAGTCTCATTAGCTATTAGGTCACAAGATATGATGGTATAACAGGAGTGGTGTTCTAAACATACAAAGCTAAGAAAATCAGGAATGTGAGTGAGTCATATACAGATATATATGAATTATATGAGCATATGAATATGCATGTGCGTGTGTTCTTGTAAGTACTGCCTTATACAACATTTGGCTGCTGCACAAATGAAAACAAATAATAACATACAATGGTTTAGATTGGAAGGAACTTCTGGAGGCCCCAGTCAAGCAGAGTGACCCAACGAAGATCACAGGACTGAAGAAGATCACAGGACCACCTGGACTTCTAAGTTTTTCCAAGGAGGAGACTCCACAATCTCTCCAGGCAATCTGTGCCAGTGTTCTATCACCTGCACAATGAAGAATTGCTCCCTGATGTTTACACAGAACCTCTTACGTTTCAGTTTGTGCCCCCTGCCATTTGTCCTGGCACTGGACACTGCTGGAAAGAGCCTTGTTCTATCTCCTTTGTATATCTTTCCCCAATGTATTTATAGACACATAAGAGATCCTTCCAGACTTCCTCTTCTCTGTGCTGACTCTGTGAGAGTTTCTGCGCTCAGCTTCTTGTCACAGGAGAGGAGCTCCAGGCCCTCTACCATCTTGAAGTCCCTTTATTGGACTCCCTCCAGCATGCCCATGCCTCTCTTGTAATGGGGGCCCAGAACTAGACACATCACTCTGGGTGAGCCGTGCCAGTGCACAGTAGAGGGGAGAGATCGCTTCCCTTCACCTGCTGGCAGTGTTTTGCCTAATGCAGCTGAAGATACTATTAATCTTCTTTGTGGGAAAGGTATTTTTTCTTAACTGTTTCAGGAAATAGTCTGCTTTCCTCTCAACAAAACAAGAAAAATATTGTTGTTTCCATTAATATGTGAGGAAAAACTGTATTAGCAAGACTGTATGTACTCTGTCACACAGATATTAAATTCTTTGCCAAGTCCATTACGTTTTTAATTCGTCTGGAAATGACACTGCATGAGAAGTAACAGCTATCTTACAGATCCAGATTAATTAAAAAAATGAAAATGTATTATCAGTAAAAATGCTCACAGATAACAAAAACTTCAAAGATGACCTACGTTCCCACTGAGGGGAAACAAAAGTAGGTAATTCAGATATTTTGCATCTTCTCATGCCTTGATGTAAAAGCACTTGGTAGAAAAGATTATTTGTATGCAGGACAAAACAGCAGCCACAGAAACACTGAAACCAACTGTTGTTGGTTCCTAATATAAGTCACTGATAAGTGACAACAACGTAAAGTTTTTATTACAGATGAAGAAGAATAACAATACCCTGTGTAAAGCTGTTATATATTAAAAATGATTACAACTGTGTGGAAACTTAGGTTTCACTACAAAACCAGCCAACCAACCAACAAAGCACATGCAGAAGTACAACTGCATTACTTCCTACAGTCAGAAGTCTGTAGTCTGACCTATTACGGAAACTAAATTCAGGATATGAATTTAGAAGAATACTTTGGAAGTCATTTAATGTTTTCCCCAAATTTTCATATAAAACACTTGAGTTCAGTTTATAATGTCTGTTTTCAGTTTAGCACCTTATTAAGACACATAAAACGTCATCCTTTTCTCTCATAACCTTTTTTCCCCATAAAATACTGTTGTTTTATTACATTTTTTTTCTGCCAATTTGACTCATGTAGTTCTATTTTTAAATTTTTCATCCACATCTAGACA
>NW_011167380.1:0-305 GCF_000146605.3 Meleagris gallopavo
ACTCCCAGGCCTTATGGAGCAGGACTACGCTCAGTCCTTTCATCCCCTAGCATGTTTTGGTGGTGGGTGTTCCCTCATCCCAGCTACTGACCCTGCACTTGGATTTGTGCCCACTGCTCAGCCTGTTGAGGTCTCTGTGGATGGCATCCCGTCCCTCTGCTGTGTCACTGCAGCCGACAGCTTGGTGTCCTTAGGGTGCACTCAACCCCACTGTTGATGTCCCTGATGAAGGGGAACCCAGATGCTTGGTACCAACTGGGCGTAGAGCCCTTGGGAGCGAGCCCTGCGGAGGACGTCGGGGATCC
>NW_011167381.1:0-457 GCF_000146605.3 Meleagris gallopavo
TTGAAAAGGCAGTCACTCAAGAACTATAAACCTTAAAACTTTAACTGTTCGTGCTACAACAGCTCCCCCTAAGCAGACACAAAAAAGACTGGGTTAGAAAATACTTAATTCATAGCCACTGCCCGATTACAGGGTTGTGAGCACTACATTAAAGATGGATGAATTCAGATTTATCATCACAAAACTGAGTCAGAGCTCTCTCCTAACTGAACGCATTTAGAGGTCCACTGATGCCACATGTGGCACCCAGACAGACCCAAACCACTAATCCAGGAATTTTAAGGGCAATAGAAAAGTGCATAACAGACTGCCAGAGTCCAGTGATTAGCAGTGAATGGCTTTTACACCACTTCCCTAGAGCTATCAGCACGGTCTCACCTGCTCTTTTCCACAGCAGCTGCAGCTGCTTTCACAGGCTCCCCTGCAGGGACAGAGAATGAAGAGAAGACTAGGGGAA
>NW_011167382.1:0-421 GCF_000146605.3 Meleagris gallopavo
ACACACACCAACGATCTTTCGCTCGAAATGAAGGCATAGTCACAAGATTCAGAGCATGGCATAGTGTATTCTGCATGTACCCACGGCGAAGTCCAAACCGCTTCTTTCCGATGTGCGGAGAAGTGCCTCTCGCTCGTCGGAGAAGAGCGCCAGGCTGAAATCGCCCGCTGTCGGCAGCCGAGAAACACGAGACCGCTGCTGACGGCTGAAAGCGGCATTCGCGGACAAGCGCGATTTCTCAGCCAGCAACGGCAAACACGGCTGGGCTGTTCAGGGCGAAAGCCGCTTTCTACGCATGAGAGCGAAGGAGTGCAGTTGCGATGGCGAGAACGGGGCGAATTCAGCCGTCTGGAATTGCCTCCGTGAGGGGGGTTTTTTCTCCGCAGGAAAGAAGGGATCGCTCCCCGCTTTCTGTAACGCT
>NW_011167383.1:0-620 GCF_000146605.3 Meleagris gallopavo
AAGACATCTGCACTGCAGGGAGAGATGTTGGGCAGCCCAAATTCGCCCTGCACAGCCTTTGTGTCGCGACTTCGCTCCCTGTCTCTGCCCCATCTCTGCACCCTGGAGCTGTGCCTTGCAGCAGCTGCTTCCCGCATCTCCTTCTTGTGTCACCCATAGACCCCATCATACCTCTGTGCCACCAGCTGTGCCCTGCAGACCCTGCTCTGACTGCAGAGCAGTACTTAGGAGCATCTCCCTGTCTGCAGGAACCGTGGAACAGCTCAGACACAGCCCAATGTGGCCAACAAAAGGGATTCTGGAGCTCTCTGTAGGCAGAGGAGTGGCTATGGGTCTTTTCGGACCCATACTTGATTATCTATAAGGAAGCTGAAAAAGTTTTCTTTGACAAGAAAACTACAATTGCATGAAGTTTCAAATAGAGATTTGGTAGCTTTTGCTCTGAAAGTGTACAAAGCTTGCGGAGATGCAGAGTCCTAGGGCGTATGTGGAAATGGATACAGCGCATAGTGGTACCGTACGGCTTTCTATCCATGTTTCTGAAATGAAGCTCATCTGTCTGAATGGCGTATTTCCGAAATACAAAGCACTTCTATCGTTACCGTTAATCCACAACAAAA
>NW_011167384.1:0-497 GCF_000146605.3 Meleagris gallopavo
GTCCTCCCTGTCCTCCCTGTCCTCCATGTCCGCCATGTCCCAGTACTGACGGGACCCCACAAGCACCCCACCCCCGCAGTTCCCATCCTGACCCCTTCTCCCCCAGGTGGATGGCAGCCGCACCAGCCTGGCTGGCCGCAGTGCTGGGGACACCAAAAGCGTCCGCAGTGTCACCGCAGCCCCGACACCACCAACGTGGCCATCGCTGAGGTAAGACCCCCTTCTGCCCCCTCCCCCACCCCACCCCCGTGTGTCCCCCACCCCACGTCACCCTTTCCCCTCTCTACCCTCCCCCCTCCATCCCCCCCCTCCCCACTTTTGCCACCTCCGGGGGCGACAAGGCAGGGCCACCTCCTGGGGGACGACCCCGTCCCCCCCCTCACCCCCCCACAGCCCCACCCTGGGTGCCCCCACCCCGTATGCTGGCCGGATGATTGACAGCTCGGGGCTGTGATTGACAGCTGCCTCCTGCCCTTTCCCCGCAGGGAACCGAAACC
>NW_011167385.1:0-365 GCF_000146605.3 Meleagris gallopavo
CTGCTGAACTACGGTTTCCGAGGTCACCAGAGGGTTTAATATCGAAACCAAGGTCCCATATAGGTGGGAAGGGGCCTCTTGTAAAATTAAATCTCGCATGCCCGCCGAGAACTGGATCATATCCGGGCTATCCTACGAGTCTTCATATATTGCTTCTCTCATGCCTAAGTCGCGAATGTAGTTTTGAAGGTCCTCCATGGAGGACCATAGTCCTATGTTTAGGGGAATATCTGTTTTATTTGGCCAGGCCATCCGGCACGCTGCCATTAACCAATCTATTATTGAGTGGTTCTCATTGCTATACTGGATGGCAGCGTATAGTCTCTGCCTGACAGCAGGATGTAATGGTATGGTGGCCAGCTTTG
>NW_011167386.1:0-347 GCF_000146605.3 Meleagris gallopavo
GTGAAAGATTTTTTGTTTTTGTTTTTTCTTTTTTCTAGGGAGATTGAAAAAGCCAAGAGGTTCTCTGCCCTTGCTCCTGCCCTTTGTTCCTGCCTCCACCTGCCACCAGCGTGCAGCCAGGAGAGGAGGGGGCGCTCAGGAGCACGATGGGAGCCCCTTCGTATCTGTTGAGTCTCCTGACCTTCCAGCTCTGCAGAGACATCTCGTGTCTCAGTGACAGTCTGCAGCCCCCACACGCCCCCCCGACCCGGCCCCAAAGGCCCGCTGCCTCTCTCCTCCCCCCACGCACACAGATGGGCCCCGCTGGGCACCGGCACCGCTGTCCCACCAGCGGATTCGTCGCCCGG
>NW_011167387.1:0-492 GCF_000146605.3 Meleagris gallopavo
AGCAGGCACAAGCGCCCGTTCTCGGCAAGTGAGAAACACGAGAGCGGCTGCTGACGGCTGAAAGCGGCACTCGGGGAGAAGCGCGATTTCTCGACCAGCGTCGGCAAACTCTCCGGAGCGGTTCAGCGCGAGTGCCGCTTTCTACGCATGAGAGCGAAGCAGTGCAATTCCGATGCCGAGAACGTGCGAATTCAGCCTCCTGCACTACCTCCGTAGGGAGGTTTTTTCTCCGCAGGCCAGAAAGGATCGCTCCCCACTTTCTGTCACGCTCTCTCTCCCTGGGAGCGAAACAAATGTCGCTCCCCGAACTTCCAACAGCCTTATTAGAGAGGGTTTTGCTCTCCACTCTTTTCCTCCGAGCATGCACAAGCGTAGCCATGGAGAACAACACCAAAAAAGAATTGCCGCTCGAAATGAAGGCAGAGACGTCGTATTCACAGCTAGGCCTAGTGCATTCTGCATGGACCCAAGGCGAAGTGCAAACCGCTCCTC
>NW_011167388.1:0-656 GCF_000146605.3 Meleagris gallopavo
CCAGAAACACTAGCTTTCTCCCAGAATTAGGACATTTCCTGCCAGAAATAACACTTTTCTAGCCCAAAGTAGGACATTTTCTCCCAGAATTACCAGTTTTCTCACCCAAAATACGATCTTTCCTGCCAGAAATGCCAGATTTTCTCCCCCCACGTATGGCATTTCCTCCCAGAAATGCCTCTTTTACTCAAGAAAAAGATGACATTTCCTGCCAGAAATGCCAGGTTTCTCCCCGAAAATATGACATTTTCTCCCAAAAATACCACTTTTCTCACACAGCATATGACATTTTCTCCCAGAAATGCCTGCTTTCTCCCCCAGAATACGACATTTTCTCCCAGGACTACCTGCTTTCTCCAAAAAACGGGACATTTTCGCCCAGAAATACCACTTTCTCCAGAAAAATATGACAGTTGGGCCAGAATTAACAGTTTCCTCACCCCAAAATATGACATTTCGAGCCTGAAATAACAGTTTACTCACCCAAAGTGTGACATTTTCTCCCACAAATCCCAGGGTTGTCCAAAAAATATCGAATTTTCTTGCAGGAATACCAGTTTACTCCCCCCAAATAGGACATTTCCTCTCCGATATGACAGTTTTCCTGACAGAAAATTTGAAAATTTCCCCCAGAAACACTAGCTTTCTCCCAGAAT
>NW_011167389.1:0-479 GCF_000146605.3 Meleagris gallopavo
GCAAAATATCATATTTTGTAAGAAAACCCGTATTTCTAGAAGAAAATGTCATGTTTTGGGGGCAAAATCTGATATTTCTGGGAGGAAACGTCATATTTCTTGTAGAAAAAATGGTATTTGTGGGAGGAAACTGCAGTTCCTGGCAGAAAATGGCATATTTTTGGGAGAAAGCGGGTATTTGCGGTATAAAATGTCGTATATTTGCGATAAAACTGGCATTTCTTGGAGAAAATATCATATTTTTGGGGAAAAATCTACTATTTCTTGGAAAAGGTGTCATATTTAAGGGAAGAAATCTGGTATTTCTGGAGAAAATGTCATGTTTGGGGATAAAATACGGTATTTCTGGTGAAAAACGTAGAGTCTTCGGTGATAAAACTGGTAATTTCTGGGGACAGAATATCGTTAGTTTTGGGAAGAAAGCTACTATTTCTCGGAGAAAACGTCATATTTCTGGTTGAAAAACGGTATTGATGGGA
>NW_011167390.1:0-499 GCF_000146605.3 Meleagris gallopavo
AGCCGTTCTCACTCACCGCCGCTGCGGTTAACGGGGATCGACGCCTCGCATCCCCCCCGGGATCGCCGCTCGGGGGATGCGGGGATGTGCGGGTGCATCCAGGTGGGTCCCCGCTGCAGGAGCCGCTCTGGGGGTGTCACTGGGGGGGAGCGGAGGGCTGTGCTTTGTATCCTTCCATGGTGGTTCCTTCTCCGCCTCCGGAGGTGTTTCGCTGTTTTCTTCAGCGCTCTGAATTCAGCTCATTGCAGTGCTTTGTGTGCGGGGAGGATGGCGGTGGTGACAGAGAGGGGGTGTCGTAGGAGATGGGTGGAGAGAAGGAGTCCAAAGCAGCCCCCCCCACTCCTCCCCCCCCCCAGTGCCACCGCTCCTCCCATTGGCTGCGAGGCACCAAATCTCTCCCAGCTCTTCCCCGGGGCGGCTGATGCTGCCGTGCCCATCGCCCATCGGATGCGGCCCCACGGGAGGTGTGGAGCTGGGTGACCCGGCTCTATGGGAGGTG
>NW_011167391.1:0-637 GCF_000146605.3 Meleagris gallopavo
TACACCTAGCAGCCCTTCAGTGCACTTGCCATCCCCCCAAAAAAGAGAAGATCACAGCCCTGAAAAGAAAAAAAGAAACCACTTACCCATTCCAAGGACCAATACTCCCCACACTCTCAAGTGAAGGAAGCAGCTTCCAGGTCCAAATACCTACCAGCCCTTAAGTACGCTCAGGGTTCCCTGCTAAAAAAGAGAGAGACCAGCTCCACAATGGAGGAAAAAAAAAAAAAAAAAAATCACTCACTCCATCACCAAAGAACAAGGCATACTCCAAAGGAAGCACTCCCCAGGTTCACATGCTGCCCCTACTCTCCCCAGCCCTTACATGGGATCAGGGAGGGGTGGAGCCTGGCTCTGCCCCACTCCACAGCCAAACTGCCCCCAGCTGTGCTCGCAGGGCTGCACCCCGCCCCAGGTGCGGGTTCCACAAAAACAGGAGGGCAAGGGAATGCCCAGGCAAAGGCAAGGGCCAAGAGAACATGGAAGGAAATGCCAAGGATGACGGCCCAGACAATACGGCAGGGAACGCCAAAACTGAATGCCGACATGAACGTGGCAACACAAAGCCAAGGGGTCATTAGGCCAAGAGAATGGGGCAAGGAACACACAAATAGGAGGACAAGAGAATGTAATAGTG
>NW_011167392.1:0-431 GCF_000146605.3 Meleagris gallopavo
CCGACGAGTGAGCGGGCTCCTGTGCGCACATCGGAAAGGAGCGGTTTGCACTTCGCCTTGGCTACATGCAGAATGCACTACGCCTACCTCTGAATACTATGTCTCTGTCTTTATTTCGTGTGACAATTCATTTACTGAGGTTTCTACTGCTACAAATCTGCTTTCAGAGAGGAAAAGTGTGGAAGGGAAAACCCTCTCTAATAAGACACCTGGAAGTTCGAAGAGCGACAGATGTAGTGTTCTCAGGGAGAGCGTTTCAGAAAGTGAGGAGGTATCCTTTCTGGATTGCGGAGAAAAAAACCCCCACTCGCAGGTGTTGCAGGAGGCTGAATTCGCAGTTGTCGGCATCGGAATCGCTCTCCTTCACTCTCACGCGCGGAAAGCGGCATTCGCGCTGAACCGCTCCGGAGACTTTGCCGGAGCTGGCCGAG
>NW_011167393.1:0-365 GCF_000146605.3 Meleagris gallopavo
CTGACTGGTCATTGTCTGCCCAGCAGGTAAGGGCGATGCACAGCCGCCAGCGTTTACCCATTCCAGAGCCCGGCACAATAGGGTTCCCCCAGAGCTCTGAATTGCGCTTCATGGTGCCCAGAAGGCTGCCTATCCTCTTTGTTCTGTGTCTTGCTTGTCTCTGGTCTTGCACTGTTTTCACTATTACATTCTCTTGTCCTCCGATTTTTGTGTTCCTTGCCCCATTCTCTTGGCCTAATGACCCCTTGGCTTTGTGTTGCCACATTCATGTCGGCATTCAGTTTTGGCGTTCCCTGCCGTATTGTCTGGGCCGTCATCCTTGGCATTTCCTTCCATGTTCTCTGGCCCTTGCCTTTGCCTGGGCA
>NW_011167394.1:0-437 GCF_000146605.3 Meleagris gallopavo
TGGGATGGGAAGGATGTTTGGGGACGAAAAGTCAAACCATCGCAAGCCTGGGGGAAAGGGGCTGACCCCAACGGTCACGGAACCCCCCTGGGGGGAGGGGCTCCCCTAACTGCCACTCTCCAGCTGTCATGGCAGGTAAGGCAGCAGGCTCCCCTGCTCTGATGCTCCAGCTGACCCCAGCGCCCAGATCTCACCCTGTGACCCAGATCTCACCCCCAGCACCCCAGATCCCACTCCCGTGACCCGGATCTCACCCCAGCACCCTTCTGGCATTTCCCCACAGAGAGATTCCCTCGAGGAGAGCTGACGGTGCCTCTGACACCCGACGCCATTTTCGCTACTGCGACTGTGCCGCCCCCGGACCCCGCCTGGATGCAGCCCACCATCCGCGGACCGATGCCGGTACCACCCCAACCCTTCCCTCGTCCCCACTCGCC
>NW_011167395.1:0-612 GCF_000146605.3 Meleagris gallopavo
AGGACATTTTCTCCCATCTACACCCCGTTTTCTCCCCAAAGGACCCCTTTTCACACCAAAAATACCACACTTGCCCTCCAAGAGAAGTCAGTCTTTCCCACAATTGTCCACTTTTCTCCCACGTACCTGTCATTTTCTCCCAGAAATACCACATTTCACTTGGAAATTGGGCCTGTTCTTCCAAAAAGATGATATTTTCTCCCAGGCATACCTGTTTTCTTCAAACTACCGCACGTTTTCTCCCAAAAAGACTAGATGACAAGACCAAATAGGACACTTGCAACCAAGAATAGGACATCTTCTCCCACTAATACCACTTGTCTCCCAAGGATAGGACATTTTCCCTAAATGCTATGGCAGTTCTGCTAAGAAATACTCCTTTCCTTCCCTAAATGGGACATATGCACCCCACAAAGACCACGACTCCGAGAAATTCCTCCCAGTTACACTCCATTACATTCCTCATGATGACACTTACTCCCACGACTTTTGGCTATTTTACTGCGGAAAGACCATTTCGATCCAGAATATATGCCATTGGCCCTCACAAACAACGATTGCCTCACAAAGATGTGGCACATCCCACCAGAAAGACCATTTCTAGCCCCCAAA
>NW_011167396.1:0-615 GCF_000146605.3 Meleagris gallopavo
GCTGAAATAGAACAGAAATCAGAAGAAAATAATTGCATCTTAGTAATTGCATCTGGGACTAAGAGTGGATCCAGCTGTGCTGAGGAACCTTACCTCTGTGGTTGGAAGAGTTCAGACAGCCATGGGGTTCGCTCTGATCCTCACGACACGGCAGGAGAGCTGTGTGCTGTAGGTGTGTGTAACCTGTCCTCTAGGTGGAAAACAACCAAGTGCATCCAGCCATGTCCAGTCTTGTTAAGTCACTGTTACATCTACTACAGCATATCTATGCTCATCAAAAAATGCATTCCTGCTTCCCCCTTAGGGGTGTATATTGTAGCTGTATCTATCTGTTGGAGGTTGGTGGAGTCTGCATGATAGCAACTAGGGACACTAACTGTGATAAGATTCATGGAGTGAACGCCACTCCCAAATTCTTACGCGAACGGGCTCATGACACTGAGAGCCCATTAAAACTGAGAAACAAGGGACCATCGGGAGCCATCGAAGGATGAGAGGGGGAAAAGGTATTATTTGCAAAATGCCAAGGTTGGAAGTTACATATGAAGCAAGGGAGAACGTAAATAAATGGAACAGGGAGCAGAAACTAAAGCAAATATACATATATATATATAT
>NW_011167397.1:0-604 GCF_000146605.3 Meleagris gallopavo
ATCTTAAACAATCAACCTTCCTGGGCAAGGAGCGCAGGAAAGGATGGGGCAAAATGGGCAAGGCCACCTGTCTGGGTCAGTGCCATTGCTGATCAGTCTGGGTAGAGAGAGATGCATCTTGGCATTGCCTGGCGAGCACCTGCTGCACACCAGGGAGAGAACAAGTGTTCCTAGACTTGCCGTTCCTTCTTAAGTTTTCATGATAAGGACTGAGTGCATTTCCTGCAGCTTTGTCTGCAGATGTGCTCCACAGCCTGAAATCCTCCTCGTTTTGTCCTCAGCTCCTCACTGTGGCCTGTGCTCTCTGTTTCAGACTGAGACCAAGGGGAAGCCCCTGCTGGTCCATGAGGAGTCATCTGTGAATATTCCAGCTATTGCTGCTGCCCATGCCATTAAAAGATATGTCGCCCAGGCACCAGATGAACTCTCCTTTGAGGTAAGCAGTTCAAGGCGTTCCTTGTTGTCATGTGCAGAAGAGCATCAGGTGTGAACACATCAGCAATATTCTCTGACACCTTCAGAATGTTTGGTGAAGTGAAGCCCAGAAGATTTGGTTCCAGATTAGACTTGCAGTGGGTTGGATGCAGGGAAGAGTTTGGCCATC
>NW_011167398.1:0-644 GCF_000146605.3 Meleagris gallopavo
CAGCTGCTGCTCTGAGTAGTTTTCCTTGTATTCCAACATGACGTCATCTGCCTTTTCTTCAGAGCGCAGCAGAGCGAGTCTGCCTGCGCCAGCAGAAGAGCTGCCTTCATGGAGTTGCAGATCCAGTCGGCCGTTGTGGAATTCCTCTTGAACCACACAGGCGTCCTCTTCAGCTCCAAATGCAGCTCATTCTTTGGAGATGGAGCAGGTGAGTGTCTTCCGTTTGCGTGCCCGTGTCCACCGCTGCCGTAACCCGTTGTGCGCTTTTTGGGGACCGAAAAGTTGCTCATTTGACACAGGGCCTCTGGTCCCGCCTGGAGGCCCCCGTTACCAGGGGAACCCCCATCCCCTGTCGTGCCATAAACTGCCCGATGGCCAGCTCTTTTTCCTTCAGGTGGCTGGGCATCGTAGCTCAAGTCACCCGAGGAGGCGTTTTTCTTTCTCCTAGGGACTGTAAAGTTCTCTGAGTTCCAGGTTCCCATTGGCATTTGCTGCGTTATTCGTAGCCTGGCTCTTTTGGGAGTACTTTGAAGTTTTTGATCGTCTCGCAGCTGTTTCCGTCACTGCAGTAAAATATGATGAGGTTGCCGGTCGCTCTTGGCAAAGGCCGCCCAGCCCGTGTGAGATGGTTGAACATTTGTTTC
>NW_011167399.1:0-518 GCF_000146605.3 Meleagris gallopavo
TGACATCCACTCTGTCTCCAAGACGCTGGCTGGAAGAAAGTGCAAGGACTTGGAAGAAGAGAAACAAAAAGCAGAGCTGTGGCCTGCCAAGAAACAAGTGAAGGTAGAGTGCAATGGGGAGAAGGTTCAGAGGATTCTGCAACAGAGCAGAGATAGTGTGCTAACTCCAGCAGCACACCCTGGGCCTGCCCCAGCACCACGTAAGCAGTTACGGACCTCAAAGTTAAGAGAAAAGAAGATGCTGTGGTAGCTGCCCTGGTGAGCTGCTTCCCTTATCAATCACATTGAGTTTGCTTTACGGTTTGCTTTGCGTTTTCCTTCTGTGTAGAGGCAAAAAGAGTTGAAGGCTACAAAGTCCAAAGGCAAGGACATGCCAGAATGTGTAGCCCCGATCTTTTCCCATTAACTACATACTGGGCTTCTGTATGTCCCACTGGAAATATTCCCTGAGAGGCCTCCTAGCCAAATTTCCTTTGTCTTTTTGCTGCTATCTGCTTCTGTGGTACCCATGTTTCTGC
>NW_011167400.1:0-493 GCF_000146605.3 Meleagris gallopavo
CTGGGCTGGAAGGGCCCACTGCTGGCTTGTGTCCAGCTCCCACCCACCAGTACACCCAGGCCTTATGGAGCAGGACTACGCTCAGTCCTTTCATCCCCCTAGCATGTTTTGGTGGTGGGTGTTCCCTCATCCCAGCTACTGACCCTGCACTTGGATTTGTGCCCACTGCTCAGCCTGTTGAGGTCTCTGTGGATGGCATCCCGTCCCTCTGCTGTGTCACTGCACCCCACAGCTTGGTGTCCTTAGGGTGCACTCAACCCCACTGTTGATGCCCCTGATGAAGGGGAAAGCCAGATGCTTGTACAAACTGGGCGTAGAAGCCCTTGGGAGCAGCCCTGCGGAGGACTCGGGGATCCTGGTGGACAAAGAGCTGGACATAAGCCAGTAGTGTGCACTTGCAGCCCAGAAGGCCAACTAGATCCTGGGCTGCATTCAAAGAGGAGCGACCAGCAGGGAGAGGGAGGTGATTGTCCCCCTCGAGTCGGCTCTGGTG
>NW_011167401.1:0-528 GCF_000146605.3 Meleagris gallopavo
ACATGGTTCTTGTGGGAGGAAACTGCAGTTCCTGGCGGAAAATGGCATGTTTTTGGGAGAAAACTGGTATTTGTGGTAGAAAACGCTGATTTTGTTGTGAGAGAACTGGTATTTCTGTTACAAAATGTCATATTTCTTGGAGATATCTGCTCTTTCTGGAAGAAATCGTGATATTTCTTGGGAGAATACTGCAATTTCTGGGTGAAAAAGGCGTATTTTGGGGGGCGGGAAACTGCCGTTTCTGAGAGAAGATGTCCTATTTTCGGAGGGAAAACCGGTATTTCTGTGAGAAAATGTGGTATTTCTGGGAGAAAACTGCAATTCCAGGCAGAAAATGTCTCATTATTGGGGGAGAATCCTGGTATTTCTAGTAGGAAACGTTGTGTTTTGGGTGAGAAAGCTGGTATTTCTGGGAGATATTGCCATATTGTTGGGGAGACAACTGGTATTTTTGGTAGAAAATGTAATATTTCAGGAGGAAAGGTGCAATTCCTGGGAGAAAACGTCATTTTGGGGGAGAAAACTGCC
>NW_011167402.1:0-360 GCF_000146605.3 Meleagris gallopavo
GCATATCTATGCTCAATCAAAAACGACATTCCTGCTTCCCCGTTAGGGTGTATATTGTAGCTGTATCTATCTGTTGGAGGTTGGTGGAGTCTGCATGATAGCAACTAGGGACACTAACTGTGATAAGATTCATGGAGTGAACGCCACTCCCAAATTCTTACGCGAACGGGCTCATGACACTGAGAGCCCATTATAACTGAGAAACAAGGGACCATCAGGAGCCATCGAAGGATGAGAGGGGGAAAGGTATTATCTGCAAAATGCCAAGGTTGGAAGTTACATATGAAGCAAGGGAGAACGTAAATAAAATGGGAACGGGGAGCAGAAAAATAAAGCAAAATATATATATATATATTATTT
>NW_011167403.1:0-434 GCF_000146605.3 Meleagris gallopavo
TACTTTTTTGGGAGCAAAACAGGCTCCATTTTGAAGCTGACTTATCTTTGTTTGTCGGACATAAACACCAGTGATATTTCCCCTGCAATCAGGTAGTATGGGGCCAGGACCTGCAGTGGAGTCAGGGGTAAGCATAGCGGTGGCAAATCTTTGGGGTAAGATCAGGGGGATCTTGGGGAGATTCCCTGTCCCTGTAGAAGCAAGACAGGCTCCATTCTGGGCCTGACTTATTTTTTTGGAGGAGACGTGACCACCAGTTGTTCCAGTTGACCACAGGCCCTTGGGGGCACGGGTTTCCGTTTGTGTTGGGCTGTCCATCTGCGAGGCAGATGGGAAGCACAGCAGGAGCAGCCTCCTGCTCCTCTCCCCCATGCTGCCCTCCCCTGCACAGCCCTGCTCACCAGGCTTCTGGTCTGGAATTGGTATCCTTGCTC
>NW_011167404.1:0-652 GCF_000146605.3 Meleagris gallopavo
ACGTACTACTACGTACGTACGTACGTACGTACGTAACGTACGTACGTACGTACGTACGTACTACTTACGTACGTACGTACGTACGTACGTACGTACGTACGTACGTACGTACGTACGTACTACTACGTACGTACGTACGTACGTACGTACGTACTACTACGTACGTACGTACGTCGTACGTACGTTACTTACGTACGTACGTACGTACGTACGTACGTACGTACGTACGTACGTACGTACGTACGTACGTACGTACGTACGTACGTACGTACTACGTACGTACGTACGTACTACGTACGTACCGTACGTACGTACGTACGGTACGTACGTACCGTACCGTACGTACGTACGTACGTACGCGTACGTACGTACGTACGTACGTACGTACGTACGTACCGTACGTACGTACGTACGTACGTACGTACGTACGTACGTACGTACGTACCGTACGTACCGTACGTACCTACGGTACGTACTACGTACGTACGTACGTACGTACGTACGTACGTACGTACGTACGTACGTACGTACGTACGTACGTACGTACGTACGTACGTACGTACGTACGTACGTACGGTACGTACGTAACGTACGGTACGGTACGTACGTACGTACGTACGTACGTACGTACGTACGTACGTACGTACGTACG
>NW_011167405.1:0-421 GCF_000146605.3 Meleagris gallopavo
ATTCTTGTCTACTGCTAAAGATAAAAACAGTAACCTTAAGCCTGGCAGAAACACTATTTCTGACCTCTGAGACCATGAGTATTTTCTCTGATGTCTCTATTACGTGAGATGATTGACAAACATCTTGATGACTTCAGTTCTTCATGGCATCCATTTGTGTTTTAACACGAGGCGACTCATCCTTCAGAGACCAGAAAAGCAAGCTATGAAATTGCTAACTAATCTGACAGACCAGGTACCACATCTGACTATTGTGGAACAAAGAAGTCAAAGCATATCTGTGACAGTACACAGTTCCACATCAACTCAGCACAGGCTGACATTACCTCCCACAGGAATTCTACAACACAGATCAGCAAAAGCTGCAATGTACAAACATGTAGTATTGCATTAGCTATTTTGTTAAATTGCTGTAATCATG
>NW_011167406.1:0-690 GCF_000146605.3 Meleagris gallopavo
ATTTAGTCAAAAGGACAGTAGGATTGTTGCATGATGGGCAGGTGGTACTGGCAACTGGCATTGTGACGGCATGGGCATGTCACAGAAGGCAGAATGCTTACAGATCCATGTGTCACAGAGGTACTGGTGCCATGGGCTGCATAGGGAGAGCCTAGAAAGAGCTGCATCCCTGTGCCAGCCTAATGCTCAGGAGAGTAGGATGGTGTGCAGAGGCTGAGGTAAGAGGGCAGGAGAGCGGGCCCGTCAGTGTTGGCTGCTGAAGTAGACAGGATGAAAGGAGTGTTGTGATGCAACTGCTTTTGCATCTTGTTCTTTGTGTTGGAGAGAAATAGGCCGAGAGGAGAACATGGCTAGAGCATGGAAGCTCGTGTCCTCTGCTGCAGAGCTGAAGAGATGTTCCATTTTTGACATGGACATCCGTGCAGAGATATTTAGTCAAAAGAACCGTAGGATTGTGGCATGATGGGCAGGTGGTACTGGGCAACTGGCATTGTGACGGCATGGGCATGTCACAGAAGGCAGAATGCTTTCAGATCCATGTGGCACACAGGTACTGGTGCCACGGGCTGCATCGGGAGAGCCTAGAAAGAGCTGCATCCCTGTGCCAGCCTAATGCTCAGGAGAGTAGGATGGTGTGCAGAGGCTGAGGTAAGAGGGCAGGAGAGCGGGCCCGTCTGGGTTGTCTGTTGA
>NW_011167407.1:0-478 GCF_000146605.3 Meleagris gallopavo
AATGACAGAAAAATAAGGGATGGCAGACTCCGGGTGTGGGATAAGGGAGGGGCTGAAGGCCGCAAACAGAAGGGTTGGAGAACAGCCCGAGGACGCCTGGCAGCGAGGCGATTCGATGTCCGCAGGGCGAGCTGAAACGGGCGTGGGGGGCGTGCCCCTCCCGCGAGGGTCAGAAGCGAACAGGGAGAAAGACTGCGAGCCTCCGGCGGGGAAGATGAGGATTCTGCACTCCCACGGCCACCAGGAGGACGACCCTCACCGCTCACCGCTCACCGCGCACGCGCGAGGGGGGGCCGCGTGCTGCTGGGTTCTCGGAACGTAAGGAACGTGGATCCCAATTCCTGGAAACTACTGATCACGTATCAGTTCGGCCTCTCGCTGCAGCACTTCTGACGCTGTGCGAGTTAGGAGCAGCTCTCCCCCTTGCACCCGGAGTCGCAGCCCTGATTAAACACACCTGCTTTTATAACTGCTTTGT
>NW_011167408.1:0-361 GCF_000146605.3 Meleagris gallopavo
GGGTATTTGTTGGAAAAAAAGGGGTTATTTTCATGTAAAAACAGGTATTTGTGGGAGAAAAAGGGGTATTTTTCGTGTAAAAACAGGTATTTTTGGGAGAAAAAGGGGTATTTTCGTGTAAAATCAGGTATTTGTGGGAGAAAAAGGGGTATTTTTGTGTAAAAACAGGTATTTGTGGGAGAAAAAAGGGGTATTTTTCATGTAAAAACAGGTATTTGTGGGAGAAAAAGGGGTATTTTTGTGTAAAAACAGGTATTTGTGTGAGAAAAAGGGGTTATTTTCGTGTAAAATCAGGTATTTGTGGGAGAAAAAGGGGTATTTTGGTGTAAAAAACAGGTATTGGTGGGAGAAAAAGGGGTAT
>NW_011167409.1:0-536 GCF_000146605.3 Meleagris gallopavo
AAGCCAGGAAAACCAGACAAAAGGAAAGAACGAGTATGTAAAAAAAAGCCAAGCAGAGCAAAGCAAAATCACTTGAAAATCCTCACAAAACAGAGGGGAATACGCTCAGGAAAGGAAAAAGCAGTTCCAAGAATAGAAACAAAAGGGAAAGTAAAACAACACTGGAAAAAAACAATGCATTGCAATGCAGAAGGAGCAGGAAACCAAGGCAGAAACCACAGAAAAACAACATGGAAAACAAACCGAGGAAACCAACATCAACCCATGCAGCTACAGCCTCTGCAGCAACATGAAAATGCAAAAAAATACAAGGTCATGGCAAAGCACAGATGACCACCGAGTGTGCAGGAGGCCAAAATCTTGGCATCCGTGCCCGGGAGGAGGAAAGGGTAGCTACTGGGCATGCTGCTGCCTCCACCACACATGCACCTGCAGGGTCGCCAGCCCCAGAAGGAGTCTGTGGCTGCCAGTCGGAACAAAACACCTCTCTGGAGGAAGGCAAAGCACTGGCAGTCATGCCAAGGAGGAGGGAAGGG
>NW_011167410.1:0-351 GCF_000146605.3 Meleagris gallopavo
GGTGGAGGGAGGGGTGGGAGGGAAGAGCCAGGGCTTGTGGGTTGTGGCTACTATTGGGCAGAACAGGGGTCTGGCTGGGGGGATTGGAGGTCCAAATGAGGTCAAAATGACTCCAGGGGTGAGTGAGCAGCGCACAGGGGGGTACGGGGGACTCTAGGGGTCAGGAAAAGGGGCCAGGAGGTGGGGGGAGAAGGGAGGACACGGGACCCTGGGAGTCAACGAGAGGGGAATGGGGGCTGGTAGGAGACTCTAGGGATCGGAACGGGGGAATTGGAGGGGACACTCGGGGGGAGGAGAGGGGATTCTGGGGGTCAGATAGAGGGGACCAGAACGGGGCGGGACTCCAGGGGA
>NW_011167411.1:0-536 GCF_000146605.3 Meleagris gallopavo
AGAGCTCACAGCTCTGAAATCAAGCAGGAATCACTCACCCCATTCTAAGGGCTCACCCCACACCCCAAAGGAAGCAGTCTCCAGATTCAGATGCTGCTCTTACACCTAGCAGCCCTTCAGTGCACTTGCCATCCCCCAAAAAGACAAGATCACAGCCCTGAAAGAAAAATGAAACCACTTACCCCATTCCAAGGACCAATACTCCCCCACACTCTCAAGTGAAGGAAGCAGCTTCCAGGTCCAAATACCTACCAGCCCTTAAGTACGCTCAGGGTTCCCTGCTAAAAAACAGAGAGAGCAGCTCCACAATGGAGGAGAAAAAAAAAATAAAAAAATACACTCACTCCATCACCAAAGAACAAGGCATACTCCAAAGGAAGCACTCCCCAGGTTCACATGCTGCCCCTACTCTTCCCAGCCCTTACATGGGATCAGGGAGGGGTGGGAGCCTGGCTCTGCCCACTCCACAGCCAAAACTGCCCCCCAGCTGTGCTCGCAGGGCTGCCACCCCGCCCCAGGTGCGGGTTCCACAAAAC
>NW_011167412.1:0-464 GCF_000146605.3 Meleagris gallopavo
ATGACTGCAGTTCTTTGTGATACGGAGCTGCGCCATTTGCTGCCCCGACCAACTGCGCGTGTTGTTGGAAGAGAGTACTCTGTGCATTTCAGTTTTCTCTTTCATGCTTTTGAAGTGAGAGCGGTATATGCCTTTAAGCAGGTAGCATATAAAATAAATCTCTTTTATTTCCTTTTTTTCCCTTGGAGCAGTGGTTTGGGAAAACATGGATGCTTTCTTCTGTGCCGCTGTGTTTACCTTATAGCGGTGTTCTGGGAGTGGCTTGTGTCGTTGATTTTCAATACTGAAGGAACATAGCATTCTTTTTATTCTGCCTACGTAGAGCTCCCTTTGTTTCCTCTGTAGTTTTGAGTTGTGCTCTGGAACAGAATGTTCAGCTGGATCTAGAAGAGTTGCCAAAGAGGAGCTTGGGGGCAAATGGATCTGGATTTCCCAGACGGAGGTCGTACGGCTCCTTGCCTCCT
>NW_011167413.1:0-443 GCF_000146605.3 Meleagris gallopavo
CCTGTGCTGGAGCCAGCTCCGATGCTTTTCCCTTCTCTTCTTGAGGCTCCTTTTGGGCAGCAGAGGCCCCCGGGATCGCTGGCAGCTGACTGAAAGGACAGAGTGGGAGAGGTCTGCCTGAGTGGGTGCCGGCTTTGGGGCCGTATCCTGCAACCCCGAGCCAGGACCCTCGGCTGCAAGGCAGCCTTCCCCACGCACAGCTCTCGGGTTGTGCCGGTGCTTTCCTGAGGGCTGGAGAGGGGCCAGCCCTGTGAACTGGGGGCTCCCGGCAGCCCCATGCCACCCCTCCACGCGCTGCGCTCACGTGCCCTGAACGGTGACTGCCTGGGGTTGGGAATGGGCTCTTGTCGGGTTGGGGAAACACCCCGTGCAGATCCTACGCTGAGCCTGCAGTCTCACCTTGCCCTTCCTCTTGTCCTCACTTGTTCCCTCCTCCTTATCCA
>NW_011167414.1:0-479 GCF_000146605.3 Meleagris gallopavo
CTGCCAAGGCAACACGAGGGGGGAATAGGAAAAATAGATAAAATAGAGAGTAAAGACGTAAGTACGTACTATACGTATACTAGTAGTTACGTTACGTACGTACGTACGTAACTAACGTAAGTAGTAGTAGTACTACGTACTACGTACGTAACGTTAACGTTAACTTAACGTAACGTAACGTAACGTACGGTAACGTTACCGTTACCTTACCGTTACGTACGTACGTTACGTACTACTAACGTACTACTACTACTACGTAGTACTAGTACGTACGTACGTACGTACGTACGTAACGTAACGTACTACGTACGTACGACGTACGTACTACGTACGTACGACGTACGTACGTACGTACGTACGTACGTACGTACGTACGTACGTACGTACGTACGTACGTACGTACGTACGTACGTACGTACGTACGTACGTACGTACGTACGTACGTACGTACGTACGTACGTACGTACGTACGTACGACC
>NW_011167415.1:0-421 GCF_000146605.3 Meleagris gallopavo
CAGTTTTCTCACCCAAAACACAACGTTTCCTACCAGAAATACCAGGATTCTCCCCCAATAATGAGACATTTTCTGCCAGGAATTGCAGTTTTCTCCCAGAAATACCACATTTTCTCACAGAAATACCGGTTTTCCCTCCGAAAATAGGACATCTTCTCTCAGAAACGGCAGTTTCCCGCCCCCCAAAATGCGCCTTTTTCACCCAGAAATTGCAGTATTCTCCCAAGAAATATGACGATTTCTTCCAGAAAGAGCAGATTTCTGCATGAAATATGACATTTTGTAACAGAAATACCAGTTCTCTCACAACAAAATCAGCGTTTTCTACCACAAATACCAGTTTTCTCCCAAAAACATGCCATTTTCCGCCAGGAACTGCAGTTTCCTCCCACAAGTACCATGTTTCAACCAGAAACATGAC
>NW_011167416.1:0-350 GCF_000146605.3 Meleagris gallopavo
CCCTACAACTGACAACTGCCACTGACTGATGTCTCAAAGCCAGAGACGCTCAGGGGCCTCCTCAGACCCAGCCCACAAACTCCAAAGCAGAACCCTTCACCCCAAACGGCGATTGGATACAAAGGCAACACAAGACACGGTCTCTAGTTACCCCCAAAAGGCAAAGAACTCAATCCAGAAAGCGGAGACAAAAGTGCTTCAACCCATCCCGAAGATCAGGGCACACAGAGCAACCAAAAAAGAACACGCCTCCATGCAGAGCCCTGACAGGGGGCAGCCAGGCCTGAAGTGAGGTGAGGGAGGGGGGGAAGCAGGCTCCAGGCCTCAGCCAGACAAGTGAATCGCTTCCA
>NW_011167417.1:0-403 GCF_000146605.3 Meleagris gallopavo
TGCGATTCCCGATGCCGACAAGTGCGAATTCAGCCTCCTGCACTACCTGCGAGTGGGGGGTTTTTTCTCCGCAGTCCTGAAAGGATCTCTCCCCACTTTCTGAAACGCTCTCCCTGAGAGCACTACAGCTGTTGCTCCTCGAACTTGAAAATGCCTTATTAGAGAGGGTTTTCCCTTCCACTCTTTTCCTGTCTGAATATCAGATGTGTAGCAGTGGAAAACCTCACTAGAATGAATTGTGGCTCGAAATAAAGGCAGAGACATAGTATTCAGAGGTAGGCGTAGTGCATTCTGCATGTAGCCAAGGCGAAGTGGCAAACCGCTCCTTTCCGATGCGCGCACAGGAGCCCGCTCACTCGTCGGAGAAAAGCAGCCGGCTGAAGTGGCCCGTTCTCGGCAAGCG
>NW_011167418.1:0-497 GCF_000146605.3 Meleagris gallopavo
ATCGCAAACCTACCTGCATACAAGCAGCGCACCAACATGGGGTGCATGATGTTCATTACCTGCTGGACAGATCTCACACCACTGACTGGAGGAGCCCAGGCAATCCTTCAACTCCATCAGGCTGCAAAATGAAATCAGAAGAGACGCAGAACATAATTTAAAACACAACAAGGATGCACACAATGCCCTTAAAAACACGCACCGCATGGATGCAATTAGCACATAGCCCTATTAATGACAGCCATCCAGCTTGAGATCCTCCAGAAAAGCAGAGCTCACAGCTCTGAAATCAAGCAGGAATCACTCACCCCATTCTAAGGGCTCACCCCACATCCCAAAGGAAGCAGTCTCCAGATTCACATGCCTGCTCTTACACCTAGCAGCCCTTCAGTGGCACTTGCCATCCCCCAAAAAGCCAAGATCACAGACCCTGAAACGAAAAAAAGAACCCACTTACCCCATTCCCAAGGACCAATACTCCCCCACACCTCTCAAGT
>NW_011167419.1:0-666 GCF_000146605.3 Meleagris gallopavo
GCAGCAAATGCCAATGGGAACCTGGAACTCAGAGAACTTTACAGTCCCTAGGAGAAGAAAAAAGCCTCCTCGGGTGACTTGAGCTACGATGCCCAGCCATCTGAGGAAAAAGAGCTGGCCATCGGGCAGTTTATGGCACGACAGGGGATGGTGGTTCCCCTGTAACGGGGGCCTCCAGGCGGGACCAGAGGCCCTCTGTCAAATGAGCAACTTTTCGGTCCCCAAAAAGCGCACAACGGGTTACGGCAGCGGTGGACACGGGCACGCAAACGGAAGACACTCACCTGCTCCATCTCCGAAGAATGAGCTGCATTTGGAGCTGAAGAGGACGCCTGTGTGGTTCAAGAGGAATTCCACAACGGCCGACTGGATCTGCAACTCCATGAAGGCAGCTCTTCTGCTGGCGCAGGCAGACTCGCTCTGCTGCGCTCTGAAGAAAAGGCAGATGACGTCATGTTGGAATACAAGGAAAACTACTCAGAGCAGCAGCTGTGGAGCAAGAGAAACAGCTGAGAACCAAGAACACCTCTAGAAGAAGAGAAAAAGCCACAGGAACGGCTCACGGCTCTGACTGGAGAAGCGCCCGCACGCACGGTTAAGGAGCGCCTGCAGAACACTCTGGGAGGAGCAGCCCTCCTGGCTGATGCCTGCTTGCCAGCAGCCACT
>NW_011167420.1:0-579 GCF_000146605.3 Meleagris gallopavo
CTTACCTGACCATCTTTGTGCTGATGATTGCCTGTGTGGAAAATGAAGGTATTGTTTCTGCACTGAAACATTGAAAAGGGCAATCGATCTAAGGAATTAAGCTGTAACACGTCCTTGGAAACAGTTGATGTGGAAAGTAAGAATACCATATACGTCTTAGTAACGTATTTGAGAAACATAGTTCCCAACTTACCTAACAAATTCTTTCTCATAAAGCTGCAATAGATGTTAAATGTTCTAAACAAGGTGGGTATAGTGTTCTGAACTAGGAGACCCATGGTAAGGTTGTTCATTAGACCGGCAGAAGCGAAATACATGTAAGAAACTTTCAAGGAGTCAGGGCTTTACACAAGGCAGAGCTGTCCCACTCTGTGGGAATGTGAGGATGCCGTGTGCAGGCTCCAAGATACTCCCCTCCATCCCCCTTCCGAGCTTATCTCCATGCTAGGACAGACGGATGACCAGAACAATGACCAGTGTAGAAGGGGCACAAGTGTTAGGGGGTAATTAAACAATTAAGAGGCCATGTTTATGTTTCTGTTGTCAAACAGACACCCGAAAGTTACGACCAAATGTTTG
>NW_011167421.1:0-307 GCF_000146605.3 Meleagris gallopavo
CTGCCAGCTGAAAGTTCTCAAGGGACAGAGAGAAAAATCTTGGCGAAAATCATCAGGTGCTGTGCTTTCACTTGACTCAGTGCTGCTGAGACACCGCATGATGAAAACCTAAGGAAAGGCTGTGGAGGGGATTTCCCCAGTGAAAAGTACAAATTCGGAAATGGGAGACGTTCAGAAAATCCAGAATGATACCAAGGCAAACGTAACAGTGGCATGCTGCAAAGCCAGTGCCAAGAAAGAAAGAATTCACCTTCAGGAGCATTTACAAAGCCCAGCTAAAAAGATTCACTGGCTGGCACTGGCTGTA
>NW_011167422.1:0-480 GCF_000146605.3 Meleagris gallopavo
AAGGGCTCACCCCACACCCCAAAGGAAGCAGTCTCCAGATTCACATGCTGCTCTTACACCTAGCAGCCCTTCAGTGCACATGCCATCCCCCAAAAAGAGAAGATCACAGCCCTGAAAGAAAAAAAGAAACCACTTACCCCATTCCAAGGACCAATAGTCCCCCACACTCTCAAGTGAAGGAAGCAGCTTCCAGGCCCAAATCCTACCAGCCCTTAAGGACGCTCAGGGTTCCCTTCTAAAAAAGAGAGAGAGCAGCTCCACAATGGAGGAAGAAAAAAAAAAAAAGAAAAAATACACTCACTCCATCACCAAAGAACAAGGCATACTACCAAAGGAAGCACTCCCAGGTTCAGATGCTGCCCCTACTCTTCCCAGCCCTTACATGGGATCAGGGAGGGGTGGAGCCTGGCTCTGCCCCACTCCACAGCCAAACTGCCCCCAGCTGTGCTCGCAGGGCTGCACCCCGCCCCAGGTGTTGCC
>NW_011167423.1:0-581 GCF_000146605.3 Meleagris gallopavo
ACCTGAATGCCCAAGGAAACATATCTTCTCTTCTGTTAGTTCTTGTTGTGCTCACTGGTTAGCAGTCTACTAAAAGTCCTCTCTCTCTCGTAGAGATTTTCACTGACTGCTAACAAGCACCCATCTTCCCATACCCCAGGTGGGAAATACTAGTTTGTATCTGTTAGAAAGGGCCTGGGGACTAGGAGGACAAGTGGTGAGAGACCACAAGCTGAATGCAAGCCAGCTGTGTGTTCTGACAGACAAAAAAGCACCACAGTCTAATTGGCTGCATTAAAAAGCACCACAACCAGACCAGGACAAGTCACCCCTGCTTCACACTCATTGGACCACATTTACAAGACTCTATTTAGTTTCTGGCCAGGAAAGATAACAACCTGAAGCACCTTTTTGTGCATGGCCTCCAGTCTGTGCAGTGAAGAGAAACCGGGGAGAAAGATGGTTGTTCAGAGTGCACAGGAACCTCATGGCAGCTTCTAAACGCTCACAAGGGAGACACGAAGACAGACTGAGAATCAGGACAGCAGGTCGTGGTGGGATAGGGACAGAAAACAGTCACTCATTGAAACAGCAGACTGGAG
>NW_011167424.1:0-406 GCF_000146605.3 Meleagris gallopavo
ACAAGGGTGGGGGTGGGGACACCGGGATGGGGACATGGGGGCGGGAACACGGGAATAGGGACATTTTATGGGGACACTGAGTGGGGACGTCGGGGTGGGACTGAGCTGCAGATCCGTGGTTTGTGGGTGGTGGGACCCCCCCGAGACCCCCGTCCCCGTGTCACCGTCTGTCACCGACGGGTCCTCGCAGGGGACAGGTCGTGGGAACGACAGGCCCCGCCCCTTCATTTGCATATGCAATGCCCCGACTGTCACCGCCCAAACCACGCCCCCGTTCGCTCAGACCACGCCCCCTTCAGACCACCCCCCCCACCCCAGGCCGAGCGCCCCGGGGGCCCCTGTGCGCCCCCCCGTCAATTGAGCTCAGTGAGACCCCAAGGACCCCCAAATTCCCTCTATGGACCCC
>NW_011167425.1:0-537 GCF_000146605.3 Meleagris gallopavo
CCCCTTTTCCTGACCCCCTAGAGTCCCCCTGTACCCCCCCTGTGCGCTGCTCACTGACCCCTGGAGTCATTTTGACCTCATTTGGACCTCCCAATCCCCCCCAGCCGGACCCCTGTTCTGCCCAATGGAAGCCACAACCCACAAGCCCTGGCTCTTCCCTCCCACCCCTCCCTCCACCCCCAGATGCTCTTCCTGCCTTGTAGAGACTCTGTTCACCCCTTTCCCCCACACAACCCGCAAAGTTTCCCCCCAGACTCTTTTTCGACCCCACAGATGTCTGTCCCACTCTCCTCTTCTCCCCCATCACTCCCCTATGGTCTCCCCCAGACTCCCCTTCCGCCCCATAGAAGCCCCCCACAACCCTCCGGATTTCCCCTGCCACCCCCTCTCCACTCCTAGAGCCCCTTTCCTCCCAGTAGAGACCCAACTCACCCCTGTTTTCCCCCACACGACCCCCCTGTCCACTCCCAGACCCCACGTTCCGCCCTACAAAAGCCCCCTTTCCCCCTTTCCAGCCCTCGAGTTCCCCTCCACGAC
>NW_011167426.1:0-518 GCF_000146605.3 Meleagris gallopavo
GTAGTCCTGCTCCATAAGGCCTAGGTGTACTGGTGGGTGGGAGCTGGACACAAGCCAGCAGTGGGCCTTCCAGCCAGAAAGCCAACCGTATCCTGGGCTGCATCCAAAGATGCGCAGTCAGCGGGCCAAGGGAGGAGATCCCCCATCCCTCTGCTCTGCGCTGGTGAGGCCTCACCTGCAGTGCTGCGTCCAGATGTGGAGTCCTCAGTGCAGGGAGACATGGAGCTGTGCGAGTGCATCCAGAGTACAGCCACAAACACGAACCCAAGGATGGAACCCCCTCTCCTGTAAGCAAGGAGAGCTGGGCTGTTCAGCCTCCTGGAGAAGTGAAGGCTCCAAGGGAACCTGGTAACAGCCTTTCAATACCTAAAGGAAAGAACAAGGGAAAATGGAGGTGAAATCTAAGGAAAATGTCTTCTACAGTGAGGGTGCTGAGGCAGTGGCACAGGTTGCCAGAGACATGGTGGATGTGCTGGCCCTTTCAAGGTGAGCCTGGCTCAGACTCTGAGCAACTTGAT
>NW_011167427.1:0-461 GCF_000146605.3 Meleagris gallopavo
ATAAGGCCTGGGAGTACTGGTGGGTGGGAGCTGGACACAAGCCAGCAGTGGGCCCTTCCTGCCCAGAAAGCCAACCGTATCCTGGGCTGCATCCAAAGATGCGCAGTCAGCGGGCGAAGGGAGAAGATCCCCATCCCTCTGCTCTGCGCTGGTCAGGCCTCAGCTGCAGTGCTGCGTCCAGATGTGGAGTCCTCAGTGCAGGGAGACATGGAGCTGTGCGAGTGCATCCAGAGTACAGCCACAAACACCAACCCAAGGATGGAACCCCTCTCCTGTAAGCAAGGAGAGCTGGGCTGTTCAGCCGCCTGGAGAAGCGAAGGCTCCAAGGGAACCTGGTAACAGCCTTTCAATACCTAAAGGAAAGAACAAGGGAAAATGGAGGTGAAATCTAAGGAAAATGTCTTGTACAGTGAGGGTGCTGAGGCAGTGGCACAGGTTGCCAGAGACATGGTGGATGTGCT
>NW_011167428.1:0-463 GCF_000146605.3 Meleagris gallopavo
GGGCAAGGGAATGCCCAGGCAAAGGCAAGGCCAAGAGAACATAGGTAGGAAATGCCAAGGATGACGGCCCAGACAATACGGCAGGGAACGCCAAAACTGAATGCCGACATGAATGTGGCAACACAAAGCCAAGGGGTCATTAGGCCAAGAGAATGGGGCAAGGAACACAAAAATAGGAGGACAAGAGAATGTAATAGTGAAAACAGTGCAAGACCAGAGACAAGCAAGACACAGAACAAAGAAGATAGGCAGTCTTCTGGGCACCATGAAGCGCGATTCAGAGCTCTGGGGGAACCCTATTGTGCCGGGCTGTGGAATGGGTAAACGCTGGCGGCTGTGCATCGCCCTTACCTGCTGGGCAGACAATGACCAGTCAGCAAAGTGAGGTTCCGGGGCATGCCGGGAAATGCACATTCCACTTCCTTGCTGTTTCCACAGAGACCAACACATCTCTCCGTGCTAG
>NW_011167429.1:0-477 GCF_000146605.3 Meleagris gallopavo
GTTCAAAAAAGACAGGGATCTCTTGGAAAGAGTCCAGCGGAGGGCCAGAAAGATGATGAAGGGCCTGGAGCATCTCCCCTATGAAGAAAGGCTAAGTGAACTGGGTCTGTTTAGCCTTGAGAAAAGACGGCTGAGAGGGGACCTGATCCAGGTTTATAAATATCTGAGGTGTGGTGGCCATAGTGGTGAGGCCAGTCTCTTTTCAGTGGTACGTGGAGACAGGACGAGGGGAAACGGACATAAGCTACAGCACAGGAAGTTTTGCACGAATGTGCGTAAGAAGTTCTTCACGGTGAGGGTGACGGAGCACTGGAACAGGCTGCGCAGGGAGGTTGTGGAGTCTCCTTCTCTGGACATATTCAAGTCTCGCCTGGACGCCTACTTGTGTGACCTGGTGTAGGGAACCTGCTTTGGCAGGGGGTTGGTCTCGATGATCTCTAGAGGTCCCTTCCAACCCCTACAATTCTGTGATTCTGT
>NW_011167430.1:0-572 GCF_000146605.3 Meleagris gallopavo
TGCTGGCTGATTGCAGAGACCTCCCAGTAATTAAGACCATTCTTCTTTCATCTGAAATGTTTAGCTCCAGAATCACACTGTCTGACATCAGATTAATTCATCTGTCCCCAGGTGTCCTAAGACCAAACGAGCGGGAAGACTCAGTCTCCTCTGGCAGGCGGGCAGGAGTTAGAGCCATGATCAGATTTCCTATGCACGTATACTGAAAGGTATGTTTTCTATCTGTATACACGGTGAAGTGTGACCAAACAGAGCCCCGCATCCTTCGCTGAGAATTACCCACACTCAGATTGACCCGGTTTTCTCTGCATGTTCATACCCCTGGCCTGAGGCCTAGGATGCTTTCTTTTGCGGAGCAGCTTAGGGCAGTGTTCCACATAGTGAAGTCTCTTTGTTGTGGGCCGCAGATGCAACATCCCATTCCGTGCATGGCAAAGTACAAAGGCACATGGGATTTGCCTCCCAGAGCACCTGTCAGTCATTGTGATGTGGAAGAGTTGGGCTAAACAAGCCCCTGTTCCCTCTACCTTTCTCCATAGGAGAGGTGCTCCAGCCTCTGATCATCTTAGTGG
>NW_011167431.1:0-383 GCF_000146605.3 Meleagris gallopavo
AGGACTACGCTCAGTCCTTTCATCCCCTAGCATGTTTTGGTGGTGGGTGTTCCCTCATCCCAGCTACTGACCCTGCACTTGGATTTGTGCCCACTGCTCAGCCTGTTGAGGTCTCTGTGGATGGCATCCCGTCCCTCTGCTGTGTCACTGCACCCCACAGCTTGGTGTCCTTAGGGTGCACTCAACCCCACCGTTGATGTCCCTGATGAAGGGGAAACCCAGATGCTTGTACCAACTGGGCGTAGAAGCCCTTGGGAGCAGCCCTGCGGAGGACTCGGGGATCCTGGTGGACAAAGAGCTGGACATAAGCCAGTAGTGTGCACTTGCAGCCCAGAAGGCCAACTGTATCCTGGGCTGCATTCAAAGAGGAGCGACCAGCAGGG
>NW_011167432.1:0-495 GCF_000146605.3 Meleagris gallopavo
CGCAGTCCTGAAAGGGTCTCTCCCAACTTTCTGAAACGCGCTCCCTGAGAGCACTGCATCTGTCTCTCCTCGAACTTGAAAGTGCCTTATTAGAGAGGGTTTTCCCTTCCACTCTTTTCTTCTCTGTAAGCAGATGTGTAGCAGTGGAGAACCTGACTAGAATGAATTGTCGCTCGAAATAAAGGCAGAGACATAGTATTCAGAGGTAGGCGTAGTGCATTCTGCACGTTCGGAGATAGACGCGATTTCTCGGCCAGCTACGGCAAAGTCTCCGGAGCGGTTCAGCGCGAATGCTGCTTTCTGCGTGTGAGAGCGAAGGAGTGCGATTCCGATGCCGACAACTGCGAATTCAGCCTCCTGCACTCCCTGCGAGTGGGGGGTTTTTTCTCCGCAGTCCTGAAAGGGTCTCTCCCAACTTTCTGAAACGCGCTCCCTGAGAGCACTACAGCTGTCGCTCCTCGAACTTCCAGGTGTCTTATTAGAGAGGGTTTTCCC
>NW_011167433.1:0-322 GCF_000146605.3 Meleagris gallopavo
CTCGTGCCCGTGAGGCCTCCTCCTGGGCACACCTTCCATGTGGAGCTGGACAACGTGGAGGAGACGGCGACGAGCAGGTCCTGTCTGCGCGTGCAGCTGGAGTGCACCTGCACGAGGGAGCGGCTGCTGGGGGACATGCTCTGCTTTCTGCACACGATCAGGAGGAGCTGAGAGAAAAACAGGGGCCCAGCTTGCTCGACACCTTCTGCACGGGCTCCTATCTGCAAGTGGAGAAAAGCGCGCTCTGGCTCCAGGACCAGGTGAAAGCAGCCTGGAGGCATCTGCCTCAGTCGCGTGACTGCCGCCTGGAGCTGCTGCCCTC
>NW_011167434.1:0-351 GCF_000146605.3 Meleagris gallopavo
CTTCTCCTTTAGTTCTTCTCCTTTAGTTCTTCTCCTTTAGTTCTTCTCCTTTAGTTCTTCTCCTTTAGTTCTTCTCCTTTTGTTCTTCTCCTTTTGTTCTTCTCCTTTTGTTCTTCTCCTTTTGTTCTTCTCCTTTTGTTCTTCTCCTTTTGTTCTTCTCCTTTTGTTCTTCTCCTTTTGTTCTTCTCCTTTTGTTCTTCTCCTTTAGTTCTTCTCCTTTTGTTCTACTTTTTCCTTTTTTTCTGCCTTTTTTTCTCCCTTTATTTTTTCTCATTGTTTTCAGCTTTTTTCCTTCCCCCATTTGTCTTCCCCCATTTGTCTTCCCCCATTTGTCTTCCCCCATTTGTCTTC
>NW_011167435.1:0-692 GCF_000146605.3 Meleagris gallopavo
GCGGTTTGCAAAGTCTGAAACTTTCTTTGTGTGTACCTCCTGGAGTTGCAAGGAGCGATAATTTTGAAAACTTAGGCGTGAGTCCTTCTCCAAGAAGACCGCTCCATGTTCTGAAACTTTACTGCTTGTGTGTATACCTCTCGGGGACGTATGAATTAATTTTGATTACGTGTGTGCCTCCTCGGGAAGACCTCTCTGCATTTTGTGATTTAAGTATCTTGTAACTGAAGTGTGAAATTTGATCCTTTTTGTGTGCTTCCCTCAGAGAAAGGGAAAGTGATTGGAGCACTCGCATTTGATGAGTGTCTGTTTCCCTGAGGAGGTAAGGAGCTTTTGAATACATGCACCTCCTCCTCCCTTAGTGTCGGTCTTTCAGTGAAATGAGAATGAGTGACGGTATGCCGCTATGAAGAGTGAAGATGTGTTATTTGACCTTTTAGAAAAGCATGGTGCTCGGCCCTCTTTATCAGGGGTGGATTGGCACGACCAAGTTGGCATAATTTGCAGTGTGTTTCGGACCGTATTAGTGTTTTACAAAATGAGGCTTGTATCCAGCTGGAAAAGGAAAGTCGTTGATTTGTTTATTTTAAAGCAGCACTCCAGGCTGCTTTAAAAGCTGCCGTGGAGTTCCGAGATGAAAAGCATTTGGCGGAAACCCAAACTATACAAGCACTGCAGGAATCAGTTAAAGT
>NW_011167436.1:0-358 GCF_000146605.3 Meleagris gallopavo
ACCTGGGAAACCGAGAAGGAGCTGCAAACGCAGCAAGCACTGCACGAAAGCCGAGAGCTGCCTGCACTTCCAGAAGCCTGGAAAGGAAAAAACACAACAGTCAAGGCAGAGAGACAGCATCAGGTAAGTGAAGGCAAGGTCAGAGGAATGGCACGGGCAAGGAGACAAGGGAGGCAAAGCAAGGCAAGGCAAAGAATGGAAAGCAAAGGAGCAACTGAAAGCAAAGCCAACAAACATACTCTGAACAGGAAAGGAATGCTTGCAGCAAGGAACAAGATCACGCAAAGAAAGGAGCTGGAAAGACAAAGAATACACAAATAGGAAACAAAGACAATGCAAAGCAAACAAAAAAACTCAC
>NW_011167437.1:0-534 GCF_000146605.3 Meleagris gallopavo
GAAAATGTCCTATTTTGGGGGAGAATCCTGGTATTTCTGGTAGGAAACGTTGTGTTTTGGGCGAGAAAACTGGTATTTCTGGGAGATGTTGCCATATTGTTGGGGAGACAACTGGTATTTTTTGGTAGAAAATGTAATATTTCAGGAAGAAAGGTGCAATTCCTGGGAGAAAACGTCATTTTGGGGCAGAAAGCTGCCATTTCTGAGAGAAGAAGGCCTACTTGCGGGCGAAAACTGGTATTTCTGGTAGGAAACGCTGGGTTTTTGGTGAGAAAACTGGCATTTCTGGTACAAAAATGTCATATTCCTGGGAGAAAGCTGGTATTTCTGGGAGAAAATGTCACGTTTCTGGTTGAAAAATGGTATTTGTGGGAGGAAACTGCAGTTGCTGGCAGAAAATGGCATGTTTTTGGGAGAAAACTGGTATTTGTGGTGGAAAATGTCGTATTTTTGTGATAAAACTGTCACTTGTTGGAGAAAATACCATATTTTTGGGGAGAAAACTGCCATTTCTGAGAGTTAAATGCCGTATTT
>NW_011167438.1:0-465 GCF_000146605.3 Meleagris gallopavo
AGCGAGCCTGAGCTGGGCCCTCCAGCTAGTGCCGTTGTCGACAATATGAGTGCTAGCTCCAGCTCTGTCGACAGCGACCCTGAGACCACGGAGAGAGAGTTGCTCACCAAGCTCCCGGGGGCTCTATTCAACATGAACCAGCTATTAGCCAATGAGATCAAACTTCTTGTGGAGTGATGCCACATGTAAATAGATGACCAACAGAACTCTCTTGTAAAATTTTCTTTGAAACCAACTTGCAGTGCTGTTTATTAGAGAAACTCAGAGAAATGAGGAAAGGAGAATCAGTCAAGAGAGCAAGATAAAAAGGCATGTGTTCTGTGACAGCTGCCTCTATTTTTTTGCAGAACGTAATACTGTGATAATTCTTCAGCACTATTGTTGTAATGAAGATGTTTAATTTACAGCCTAAATGGGAGTTTTATTTAGATGCTGCTTTAGTTCTGCAACATATTGCAGTGCATG
>NW_011167439.1:0-577 GCF_000146605.3 Meleagris gallopavo
GAAGGCTGAGAAGCGGGTGCTTCATTGGACGTTTTTCCTGGCTGTCCTACTGAAGGATTCTGCCTGTCCATCGGCACGTCTGGTTGGTTTGGCTGGCGCTGGGGAGCTCGGTGCTCATGACTGCAGTTCTTTGTGATACGGAGCTGCGCCATTTGCTGCCCCGACCAACTGCACGTGTTGTTGGAAGAGAGTACTCTGTGCATTTTTAGTTTTCTCTTTCATGCTTTTGAAGTGAGAGTGGTATATGCCTTCAAGCAGGTAGCATATAAAATAAATCTCTTTTATTTCCTTTTTTTCCCTTGGAGCAGTGGTTTGGGAAAACATGGATGCTTTCTTCTGTGCCGCTGTGTTTACCTTATAGCGGTGTTCTGGGAGTGGCTTGTGTCGTTGATTTTCAATACTGAAGGAACATAGCATTCTTTTTATTCTGCCTACGTAGAGCTCCCTTTGTTCCTCTGTAGTTTTGAGTTGTGCTCTGGAACAGAATGTTCAGCTGCATCTAGAAGAGTTGCCAAAGAGGAGCTTGGGGGCAAATGGATCTGGATTTCCCAGACGGAGGTCGTGCAGCTCCTTGCCT
>NW_011167440.1:0-484 GCF_000146605.3 Meleagris gallopavo
GAAACACAATTTCTCGGCCAGCTATGGCTAAAGTCTCCGGAGCGGTTCAGCGCGAATGCCGCTTCTACGCGTGAGAGCGAAGGAGTGCGATTCCGATGCCGACAGTGCGAATTCAGCCTCCTGCACTACCTGCGAGTGGGTGGTTTTTTCTCCGCAGTCCTGAAAGGATCTCTCCCCACTTTCTGAAACGCTCTCCCTGAGAGCACTACAGCTGTCGCTCCTCGAACTTGCAAATGCCTTATTAGAGCTTGTTTCCCCTTCCACTCTTTTTCCTCTCTGAATGCAGATGTGTAGCAGTGGAAAACCTGACTAGAATGAATTGTGGCTCGAAATAAAGGCAGAGACATAGTATTCAGAGGTAGGCGAAGTGCATTCTGCATGTAGCCAAGGCGAACTGCAAACCGCTCCTTTCCGATGCGCGCACAGGAGCCCGCTCACTGGTCGGAGAAAAGCAGCCGGCTGAAGTGGCCCGTTCTCGGCAAGC
>NW_011167441.1:0-695 GCF_000146605.3 Meleagris gallopavo
CCAGCTCCCACCCACCAGTACACCCAGGCCTTATGGAGCAGGACTACGCTCAGTCCTTTCATCCCCTAGCATGTTTTGGTGGTGGGTGTTCCCTCATCCCAGCTACTGACCCTGCACTTGGATTTGTGCCCACTGCTCAGCCTGTTGAGGTCTCTGTGGATGGCATCCCGTCCCTCTGCTGTGTCACTGCACCCCACAGCTTGGTGTCCTTAGGGTGCACTCAACCCCACCTGTTGATGTCCCTGATGAAGGGGAACCCAGATGCTTGTACCAACTGGGCGTAGAAGCCCTTGGGAGCAGCCCTGCGGAGGACTCGGGGATCCTGGTGGACAAGAGCTGGACGTAAGCCAGTAGTGTGCACTTGCAGCCCAGAAGGCCAACTGTATCCTGGGCTGCATTCAAAGAGGAGCGACCAGCAGGGAGAGGGAGGTGATTGTCCCCCTCGACTCGGCTCTGGTGCGGCCCCCATGTGCAGCACTGCGTCCAGGCCTGGGGCTCCAGCACAGGAATGATGTGGAGCTTTTGGAGCAGGTCCAGAGAAGGGCCACGAAGATGATCAGAGGGCTGGAGCACCTCTCTTAGAAAGAAATGTTGAGGGAACTGGGATTGTTTCTGTGGGAGAAGAGAAAGCTCTGGAGATAGCTCATGACAGCCTTCCAAGACTCGAAGGGAGCGCATAAGCAGGAGGGGGCAAC
>NW_011167442.1:0-741 GCF_000146605.3 Meleagris gallopavo
GGCATTCGCGCTGAACCGCTCAAAGACTTTGCTGTTGCTGGCCGAGAAATCGCGTTTATCACCGAAAGTGCAGGATGCACTCGACTAGCTCTGAATACTATGTCTCTGCTTTACTTGGAGCCACAATTCGTCCCAGTGAGGCTCTATTCTGCTACACATCTGCATTCAGACAGGAAAAGATTGGAAGGGAAAGCAAGCTCTAAGAAGGAATTTGCAAGTTCGAGGAGCGACAGACGTAGTGCTCTAAGGGAGTGCGTTTCAGACAGTGAGGAGATCTCCTTTCTGGACTGCGGAGAAAAACCCCCCACTCGCAGGTAGTGCAGGAGGCTGAAGTCGCACTTGTCGGCATCGGAATCGCACTCCTCGCTCTCACGCGTAGAAAGCGGCATTCGCGCTGAACCGCTCCGGAGACTTTGCCGTAGCTGGCAGAGAATCGCGTTTCTCCCCGAACTCCGCTTTCAGCCGTCAGCAGCGGTCTCGTGTTTCTCGCTTGCCGAGAACGGGCCACTTCAGCCGGCTGCTTTTCTCCGACGAGTGAGCGGGCTCCTGTGCGCGCATCGGAAATGAGCGCAGAATGCACTACGCCTACCTCTGAATACTATTTCTCTGCCTTTATTTCGAGCCACAATTCATGCTAGTCAGGTTTCCACTGCTACACATCTGCATTCAGAGAGGAAAAGAGTGGAAGGGAAAACCAGCTCTAATAAGGCATTTGCAAGTTCGAGGAGCGACAGCTGTAGT
>NW_011167443.1:0-494 GCF_000146605.3 Meleagris gallopavo
CCACTGGCTTTACGCACTGGCTGTTAAAAGGTGAGTGAGTCTTGCTAATCACTCCCTGATTCTCTAGTTGGTGAATCAGCTTCTGAATGGGGAGCAAGGAATCCCTGTTGGTGCGGTACTGCCGTCTGTGCACCGTTTTTGTAGCAATCGGTACTTGTTGCTCTTTCACTCGTAGCAACCCCACGGCAGATGGATCTTCTGACAGGCCAGGCAAAATAGACAACTGCTTAGCACCTTCTGTGTCTACAGCAGCTATTCCAAAGGCCCATCGATACCCTTTGGGATCCTTAAAATATCCCCTTCTGAGGTAATCAATACCAAGTATGCATGGAGCCCCTGGGCCAGTCACAATAGGGTGTTTTTGCCAGTCTTTACCAGTGAGGCTGATTTCGGCCTCCAACATAGTCAGCTCTTGGGAACCTCCAGTCACCCCATGAATATAAATTGATTTGTCCCTTGGTGACTCGAGGGCATTAGAGTGCACTGTGCACCAG
>NW_011167445.1:0-332 GCF_000146605.3 Meleagris gallopavo
TTCATTCATTCATTCATTCATTCATTCATTCATTCATTCATTCATTCCTCGTGTTTTATTTCTTATCGATTTTTTCCCCTTTTTAATTTTCGTTTTATCGATCTTTAGGTGTTCCGTCCCCGTCCCCGCCCCGCCCCGTCCCGTCCCGTCCCGTCCCGTCCCCGGTTTCGCAATTTGTTGATTGATTGATTGATTGATTGGATTGGATTGGATTTTTGTTGTTGTTGTTGTTTATGTGTGTACTTGTTCGTCTATTTATTTTTGATTTTCTATTTTTATCTTTTAATTTTCGTATGTTTGTTTGTTTGTTTGTTTATGGTGTGCCTACTTAT
>NW_011167446.1:0-630 GCF_000146605.3 Meleagris gallopavo
CGGCATGCCCCGGAACCTCACTTTGCTGACTGGTCATTGTCTGCCCAGCAGGTAAGGGCGATGCACACCCGCCAGCGTTTACCCATTCCAGAGCCCGGCACAATAGGGTTCCCCCAGAGCTCTGAATTGCGCTTCATGGTGCCCAGAAGGCTGCCTATCCTCTTTGTTCTGTGTCTTGCTTGTCTCTGGTCTTGCACTGTTTTCACTATTACATTCTCTTGTCCTCCGATTTTTGTGTTCCTTGCCCCATTCTCTTGGCCTAATGACCCCCTGGCTTTGTGTTGCCACATTCATGTCGGCATTCAGTTTTGGCGTTCCCTGCCGTATTGTCTGGGCCGTCATCCTTGGCATTTCCTTCCATGTTCTCTTGGCCCTTGCCTTTGCCTGGGCATTCCCTTGCCCTCCTGTTTTTGTGGCAACACCTGGGGCGGGGTGCAGCCCTGCGAGCACAGCTGGGGGCGAGTTTTGGCTGTGGAGTGGGGGCAGAGCCAGGCTCCACCCCTCCCTGATCCCATGTAAGGGCTGGGAAGAGTAGGGGCAGCATGTGAACCTGGGGAGTGCTTCCTTTCGGAGTATGCCTTGTTCTTTGGTGATGGAGTGAGTGATATTCTTTTTTCTCCTCCATTGTGG
>NW_011167447.1:0-618 GCF_000146605.3 Meleagris gallopavo
TCCGATGCCTCCTGCACTACCTGCGAGTGGGGGTTTTTTTCTCCGCAGTCCTGAAAGGATCTCTCCCCACTTTCTGAAACGCTCTCCCTGAGAGCACTGCATCTGTCGCTCCTCGAACTTGCAAATGCCTTATTAGAGAGGGTTTTTCCCTTCCACTCTTTTCCTCTCTGAAAGCAGATGTATAGCAGTGGAAAACCTCACTAGAATGAATTGTGGCTCGAAATAAAGGCAGAGACATAGTATTCAGAGGTAGGCGTAGTGCATTCTGCATGTAGCCAAGGCGAAGTGCAAACCGCTCCTTTCCGATGTGCGCACAGGAGCCCGCTCACTCGTAGGAAAAAGCAGCCGGCTGAAGTGGCCCGTTCTCGGCAAGCGAGAAACACTGCTGACCGCTGCTGACGGCTGAAAGCGGCATTCGGGGAGAAGCGCAATTTTTCGGCCAGCTACGGCAAAGTCTCCGGAGCGGTTCAGCGCGAATCCGCTTTCTACGCGTGAGAGCGAAGGAGTGCGATTCCGATGCCGACAAGTGCAAATTCAGCCTCCTGCACTACCTGCGAGTGGGGGTTTTTTCTCCGCAGTCCTGAAAGGATCTCTCCCCACTTTCTGTCACGCACTCCC
>NW_011167448.1:0-316 GCF_000146605.3 Meleagris gallopavo
TTTTTCCCCTTTTTTAAAATTATTTTTTACTTTTTATTTTTTTTTAGGAAGAACAGAAGAACAATGAAACGAGGGGGAAAAAAGGAAAGATGCAATAAGACAGACTTTCATGTAGATGTTTTTAAAGTAATCACAGAATGCATTCCTTCCATCTTCTGCAAAGTCAAGGAGCATTTCAAAAGCATCCACACAGCCACACGTCCGGGAATATTGAGGCTCATACCTCTCCTCCATTGATCTCTAATTCTGCGATTATCCAATGAAAAATACCAATAGCAATAAAACAGAGAACGAGATGTGCCACAGACAGTCTTCA
>NW_011167449.1:0-529 GCF_000146605.3 Meleagris gallopavo
TCTGTCTGTATGACAGTTACAGTATTTGTGTATTTGTGACATGACCATTGGTGTACTCTGTCTCTTTCTACACGTGGGTGCCTGAAAGTTGCACAAGTTACTTAGTGGACAAATCTGTTGTGTGCAGTATTAGACATGATATAAACAGACAAAACTGCAACCATAAACTGAAGGTTGGAAAGTAGCTTGTTGTTTTGTGGGGTTTTTTTGCACTCTGCTAGTTGGGGGCTAGAAAAGCCTCACGGAACCTTGTGTGTTCCTTGACATCTGAAGCACTCAGTCTCAGCAGAGCAGCACAGCACAGGCAATTCCCCAGCCATGTGGGAGGGGTAGTGTCAGAGGATGCTCGAAATATGGGTTCATGTCTGTCTTCTGTCATCCTGTCTCTGTGCTTCCCTGGCCCATCACTGCTGCTTTGGATTTTATGCTGGTTTAGAACTTGCACGTGCTTTGCTATTAATTGTCCAGAAGTTGTTGGTTAGTGTTCCTGCTATTATTCCAGTGTCTTTAACGATGATCGTACTGGGGA
>NW_011167450.1:0-379 GCF_000146605.3 Meleagris gallopavo
GAGAAAACTGGTATTTGTGGTGGAAAATGTCGTATTTTTGTGATAAAACTGTCACTTGTTGGAGAAAATACCATATTTTTGGGGAGAAAACTGCCATTTCTGAGAGTTAAATGCCATATTTCCGGGAGAAAACTGGTATTTCTGGTAGAAAACGCTGATTTTGTTGTGAGAGAACTGGTATTTCTGTGCCAAAATGTCATATTTCAAGGAGAAATCTGCTATTTCTGGAAGAAAACGTGATATTTCAGGGGAGAATACTGCAATTTCTGGGTGAAAATGGCGTATTTTGGGGGGGGAAACTGCCGTTTCTGAGAGAAGATGTCCTATTTTCGGAGGGAAAACCAGTATTTCTGTGAGAAAATGTGATATTTCTGGGAGA
>NW_011167451.1:0-596 GCF_000146605.3 Meleagris gallopavo
TTTTCTCACCAAAATACGATCTTTCCTGCCAGAAATGCCAGATTTCTCCCCCCACGTATGGCATTTCCTCCCAGAAATGCCTCTTCTCTCAAGAAAAAGATGACATTTCCTGCCAGAAATGCCAGGTTTCTCCCCGAAAATATGGCATTTTCTCCCAAAAATACCACTTTTCTCACACAGCATATGACATTTTCTCCCAGAAATGCCTGCTTTCTCCCCCAGAATACGACATTTTCTCCCAGGACTACCTGCTTTCTCCAAAAAAACGGGACATTTTTCGCCCAGAAATACCACTTTCTCCAGAAAAATATGACAGTTGGGGCCAGAATTACCAGTTTCCTCACCCCAAAAATATGACATTTCGAGCCGGAAATAACAGTTTACTCACCCAAAAGTGTGACATTTTCTCCCACAAATCCCAGGGTTGTCCAAAAAATATCGAATTTTCTTGCAGGAATACCAGTTTACTCCCCCCAAATAGGACATTTCCTCTCCGATATGACAGTTTTCCTGACAGAAAATTTGAAAATTTCCCCCAGAAACACTAGCTTTCTCCCAGAATTAGGACATTTCCTGCCAGAAATAACACTTTTCTA